>NC_091516.1:44533097-44691768 GCF_947461875.1 Haliaeetus albicilla
TTAAATGAATGATACTGATTAGTACACTCATTGCCTCCCCTCCCCAGCACCAGTCTGACTAGGAAAACATCTGTGTATGCCACCTGTACTACTAAACTTACTTTAGAGTGGTGCTGTTGAGCCTCACTAACTTGCATAATGTCCTGGTTTCAGCTGGGATAGAGTTAATTGTCTTCCTAGTAGCTGGTACAGTGCTATGTTTTGAGTTCAGTACAAGAAGAATGTTGATAACACTGATGTTTTCAGTCGTTGGTCAGTAATGTTTAGTCTAAAGTCAAGGATTTTTCAGCTTCTCATGCCCAGCCAGCGAGAAAGCTGGAGGGGCACAAGAAGTTGGGAGGGGACACAGCCAGGGCAGCTGACCCAAAGTGGCCAATGGGGTATTCCATACCATGTGATGTCACATCTAGTATAGGAACTGGGGGGCGTGGGGGCGGGGGATCGGCACTCGGGGACTAACTGGGCGTTGATTGGGCGGGTGGTGAGCAATTGCACTGTGCATCATTTGTACATTCCAGTCCTTTTATTATTGCTGTTGTCATTTTATTAGTGTTATCATTATCATTATTAGTTTATTCTTTTTATATTCTATTAAACTGTTCTTATCTCAACCCATGAGTTTTACTTCTTTTCCAGATTTTCTCCCCCATCCCACTGCGGGGGGGAGGGAGGGAAGTGAGTGAGCAGCTGCCTGGCACTTAGTTGCTGGCTGGGATTAAACCAGGACACATAATCAGAAGAGTTCTGGGGTAAGTATTAGATTTGCAGGCTAGAGTTTGCAAAGTAGCAAATGCATGGAAACAAAGTCTGAACTGGAGGGAGTTTAGACTGTTAATCAACCAGTCCCTTTAAAAAGCCTGTGAGTTCAGTAGAGTATATATATTCTGGTGAGATACAACCATGGATGGCCAGTCTACTTGAAAAGATGCAAGGAAAAGAATCAAGAGGTGTTCCAGGAGCCTAAACTTCCAAAAGAAAGTAATGCAAACCACTCCTGCAGATGTCCATCATCTGCTAGTCAACAATACTCCTCTGTTTGCGACACACTATTTAGATTTTAGATGTTCCTTCTAATTCAAGAGTCTTTCAAACTGCAGTGAAGAAGTTACTTAACAGGTAAACAGAGTATTTTGCTATTACAATGAAAAAGTTAAGAGGTGAGTTCAAGAAATGATACAGCTACTTGGGCTGGTCAGGTATGAGATGGCTACAAATTAACTGTATTATAGCACTTAGCAATTTTTTTTTCTTCCTATGCATACAACTCTGACCATGAAGAAGAAATATGTTGTATCTTGCCTGGGGGTTGCAGCTGTGCAAGCTGCTTATAATGCATGTTAGAATTGCCATTCTTCCTTCTTTTCCTCCACTCTTCTTTTTATAAATTAAAAAAAATTGAAATTCCCCAGGTTTCCCAGAGGTTTGCATTCATTTTAACTTCTGTTGTGGCAAGAATTTATTACATACTGGGAAGAGCTAATATTTTTCATTTCTGTGATATGGCACACCATTGTTAACTTTTAAGCAACTCCTGAGCGTATAGTACACATATCTAAGAGGCTCTGGATGACATCCTAGCCAGGAAGCAGCCTAAAGTCACTAGACAAGAAAAAAAGTAAAATGCCTCCTAAACTTCTCTTCTCCCCTTCCTCGTGCTTCCTCTGCCTGCCAAGAAATCCATGCTCTTGTTCAACTGCAGACAGCATAGGTCTGCTGGTATTTTCTGACTTGTGGTCTCCCCTGTCCACCCGCTGTCTCATCAGCCTCACTGGTAAACCTGCCAGCCCCTTCTCCTCACCATAATGCCCAGCTGAGGGATGCTGTCCTCAATTCCACATACCCAGTGAAAACTTTTCTTTTCTAAGCATCGGAAAACATGGTAAGAGTCTGCAAGAAAAGCTCCCTCAGCTTTTCCTTCAGCTATCAGGAAAACACACTGCATGCTTAATAGTCAGCAGGAAATGGGATGAAAATGATACAACTGTAAACTCACAATGAAATCTGGGCCCATGTTTATTTCATGTAAGTTAGGTAGACCTTCCAGTCACACTCCTGACTGAATGACACCTCTCAGATGTTTTAGGAGAACAGGAAAGAAACCTAAAGGAAAGACTTGGTATTTTAAAAACTTAATGTCTGATATATTTTTAACAATGGCAGAACTTAAAATAGGAACAAAGAAAGTTACTTTAACACAGCAAAAGGCCTGAATACTGAGGCAGGCCTCTAAGCTTCATAAACAAAGCTCATCTATAAATCAGTACTGAAGAAGGAACTTTTTACCTGAGGTTTCTGCTGTGTCTCTCTCTACAAGTCTGCATAAATACTTCAATACTTCAAACAAAGAACATCTGATTTAAATGTAATGATTTAAATTTACAAATACAAACTGGACTGCTTACTCCAGGAACTGTCCACAAAATGGCCCTCACAGTAGTGGTTGGAATATAACCCCAGCTACACACTCTTTTCCTGTGCTTGCAAACAAACTTATAATAATGGCCCCATCACCTCATAGAGGAAACCACTGTGGCCTAGCTGTTGCCCTCCTCCTTCTGCATTAACTTTAGCAGCTCCATCTTTTCTAGTGAAGAGTGGGAACAGCTATGCTTCAGATGGACTGGTAACCCACAGGCTTGACCACACTGTTTCACCCCCTTTGTAGCAGTCTCACACAGGGAGAGGCCACTGCTTTGGTAGCCATCCAGCTTCACGCTGCATGGTCCAAATTCTGAAAGGATTTGCATATTTTTAAGGTAAGCACATGTCTGTGTGGAAATCTGAGTCACTTCCACACTAAAGTGTCTCAGGGACCCAACCCATCAGCAACATGCTTGCCCATGTACCCTAGATTTGCAGCTAAAGTCAGATATCAAGTACAACATCAGAAAATTTTTCCTCAACTAACAATGCAGCATTACTGGATAAGCAAAGGCTTTCAATGAGCATATAAAGTTTTATTGCCAAATTATTAAAATAATTTCCACACAAGATTTATATGCATAAACCATATATATAACCAGCATGCCTAGGGCAAATAACTGTCATTCAGTCAGGCTTCAAATAAAATGAACATCTCTGCCAACATTTAAAGAATTCTTGACATCAAAGGTGTTAGGGAATTCATGTCTACTTTTATAAACTCTGTCTCTATGCACTGTAAAACTCCCTACAAAAATGAAATTATTGTACATGAGAAACAGACTTTTGGAACATTCTTCAACATTCAACTTTGTTATTTAAAAAAATATTGAAACACATCAGAAGTAAGTCCTTACTGTTACCTTTTTTCATCTCAAACATTACTCAGATTGTATTTTGGATTTCATGCAAGTGCAAAACTAGTATTTTAAAATTTGTTATTTTCATATCTTTACAGTGCACATACAAAAGCAAGGAACGTTTCCCCTAAGCTTATTGACAGCTGTATGCTTTGCTCTGGGGATCAGTTTTTTACTGCTTATTCAAGTAGCAGTTCAGCAAGAAGTCACCCAGGGAAAAATTTTACAGCAGCAATAATACCTTCAGGAAATTAGGTTAATGCAGAAGTACTTTACACGCATAAACACATTATCACTATTTTACCAGAACTCTTAGTACTCAAAATGTCAGGAGATGGAGTGTAACTGATGAGACTACACAGCAAAGTGTCAACAAAATCTGTTAGCAGGTTGTTATGTCTGGTTTGCAATAATATGACACAGGCAAAAACCAACTATGTAAAGCAGTAAGGTAAAAGCACTATTTATGTCAAATAAGCTATTTAACTATAGGGCCAAAAGTAGGAAGTCACTTTCTATTCTGAGGACAACTTCTATGATCTGAGACTAAGAAGTGATTTTCCTAAAGTGATACCATAGAGGAAGTTCTAATCTGTTATTATAAGGCTATTCTAAAAGAAAAAATGCTGCTAGAATTATGCATCTGTTACCAGGTTTCTACTATCCCCCCACAAATGGCATTTTAGTTTTCAATCAAGGCCTACTTCAAAATATAAATCTAAAAGCCACTTCTTCAATTTGGATACAATATGACACTGTTTATAACATCATTCCCATTTGCTTTGCCACTCTAGTGTAAAACTTCTATCATAAGTATTTAGTATACACTGTTTATAAATAGAAGCTGTTCAAAGATAAGTTTGATTACAGGATAGAGTTAGACCATTCCTTCTCTGTTATCTTTGTATCCTCCTGTCTCTGATGAACTGAGTTCATAAAAATCACACTGTTTCTTGCTATCTCATTCAAGTGTCAAACATGCAAGTAAATCGAGACTAGGAGACCATTTAAGAATTTTGCAACCGCAAGCCCTGCATCAGATGACTGCTCAAGTAGTCCCCAGGGAAATTCACTGTGGTTTACATTCAATAGGGCACAAGCTAATTTCAAAGAACATAAAATGGTCTGGATTTGAAAGGACCTTTAAAGATCATCTAGTCCACCCTCCCTGCCATGGGCTGCAACAGCTTTCATTAGATCAGGTTGCTCAAAGCACCATCCAACCTGACCTTGAACACTTCCAATGACAGGACACTGTTAAAGAATTTATGCACATGGGTTTCTCTAGGTTTGCTTTATTCACAACTCAGAGTTGGGCCACCACCGCAGTGAATGGCAACCCTCCAAAAATTTTCAAATCTTTTATACACTTCTGCCACCCATTGTCCTAATCCAAAGTCTCTGTAATTTTCCAGTTGATTCTCTGTTCTCATATCGATATCATCCATCATATTATCTCATCCATTCTCCATTCTCATGTCTTAGTTCTTCTGGGATTGGTGGTCAGGGGCAGAAAGTCCGGTCACCTTCATCACTTATCTTCTTACACTTCAGAGGTAACTATGGGTCTCCAAGAAAACTACTCAGGTTATGTTATTAATTTATCTTATTCTAAAGTTAATCACTTACTCTCATGTCTTAGGTCTAAAATGTATGATCCTTTCTCTGTTGATTCAGCTTGACTGGATTCTAAGCCAGCCATGAAGCGAGAGTCTTATAAACAATTAAGCAACTCATAGATATTGTTTTATATGTACCTGCATTCTATTAATCTTCCCTAAACCAATTTCTAATCATTACTTATATGTCTAATATAAATAGTCTTATGCAACAAAGCAAATAGTCTTAAAACAATGAGGCTTAAGGCCTAGTTCCTTTTACAGACACCCACAATTCTCCACAATACCCAAAAAAGGGCAACCTGTTCCAGTGTTTCTCCATCCTCATAGTAAAAACTCTCTTCCTTATATTCCTAAATCTACCCTCTTTCAGTTTAAAACCATTGTCCCTTGTCCTATCACTACAGGCCTTAGTAAAAAGTCTCTCCCCCATCTTTCCTACAAGCGCCCTTTTAAGTATTGAAAGGCTGCAATAAGGTCTCCCCAGAGCCTTCTCTTCTCTAGGCTTAACAACACCAACACACTCAGCCTTTCTTCACAGGAGAGGTCTTTCAGCCCTCTGATCATTTTTGTGGCCCTCCTCTGGACCCACTAACAGGTCCATGCGTCTCTTGTACTGGGACCCCAGAGCTGGATGCAGTACTACAGGTCAGGTCTCATGAGAGCAGAGTAGAAGGGGAGAATCACCTCCCTCGACCTGCTGGCCACACTTCTTTTTATGCAGCCCAGGATAGGATTGGCTTCCTGGGCTGCAAGCACACACTGCTAGCTCATCCAATTTTTCATCCACCACTATCCCCCAAGTCCTTCTCTGCAGGGCTGCTTTCAATCCATTCAACCCCCAGTCTGATATTGGGGATTGCTCCAACCCAGATGCAGGACCTTCTGCTTGTTCCTGTTGAACTTTAAGGCATTCACATTGGCCCACTCAAGCCTGTCAAGGTCTGTCTCGTTGGCATCCCTTGGCATCCCTTCCATCAAGCCTATCAACTGCACCACTCAACTTGGTGTTATCCACAAACTTGCTGAGGTTCCACTCAATCCTACTATGTCAATGATGAAGGTATTAAATAGTATTGGTCCCAGTATGGATCCTTGAGGGACACCACTTTGTTACTGGTTTCCACATGGATGTTGGGCCAGAGGCCACCCATCAAATCTCTCCAATTTAGAGGCAAGAATGTTGCGTGGGACCATGCCAAAGGCTTGAGAGAAGTCCAGATAGATGACATCTGTACCTCTTCCCTTGTCCACTGATGCAGTCACTCCATTGTAGAAGGCCACTAGATGAGTAAGGCATGACTTGCCCTTGGTGAAGCAGTGTTGGCTGTCTCTAATCACCTCACTGTCTTCCATATGATTATTCATAGCTTCCAGGAGGATCTGTTCCATGATCTTACCAGGCAGGGAGGTGAGGCTGACTGGTCGGTAATTCCCAGGGTCCTCCTTTTTACCCTTTTTAAAAGGGTATTTGCAAAAGAAAGCAAAGAAATAAAAGTGCCTGTGGGATTACTGATAAAAGATACATGAATCTAAACCACCTCAACTACTCCCTGGACATATAGAAATACCACCTAACACATATGCCAACCTTTGTGTGGGGATAGGAACAATTTTCCAAAAACCTCCTTATTCCCACAATCAGCTCATGTTTCTTAAGGGGCGATCTATCTATACATATGTTCTGCAGATCATTTCCATGCTGCTGGGGTCAAGGTCTACAGATTCAGAAAAGGTTACTCTCACTGGACTTGGCAGTCAGGTGCTTGAACCAAATGTACAACACAAGAATCAGTTCCTCCTGTCTGAGCAGTATTGTCCTTAGATCTTCTCTCATAACAAAGTCATTCTGAGATTATTTTCTGAAGAATTGGTATCAGCCTAAATTGTAGCTTCTACCTCTGCTGCTACAGCACAAAAACATACTTCCTCTTAGCTGCTGTATTACAGGAGTCTTAGAAGACTTACCTACACAGAAAGTGATACTTGAGAGACAAAGGTTGATGCTTTGAGACACAGAGATTAAAGACAAGCAGTGTTTTATTTTCCATTCTATTCTCCTCTGCTACACATTAAGATTCACAGCTCCTACACTACAATTATCTCTGATAGGTATCAAAAGGAATTCATAATTCATTAACAAACGAAAAAGAACCTCATTTTCTGGATTAAAAATCTGTAAAAGACTGACACTATTGCCAACACACTCTGACAGCATCTCCAGTTTATGGTGTCTGGCCCCTGTGGCAGCTTTGCTTGGCAGTTAGTTACACAATCCCCCTGCTGCTCCCTGGTGGCTATTTCATCAGGTGTCCTCCTGCACAAGAGCAGTAGAGAATGCTCTCACCCTGTGTATGCACTTTTGATGCCGATCCAGAGTGAAGCGTAACATTCATTTATACAGCTATATACTGGGGTGAGAGCCACCACAGAAAATACTATCCAGGAGTCAAAACACAGCAGTGCCTTTTCAGATAAAGCCTCTCCTTCAGGAAGTTCAGTATCCACCAAAAAGAAGGAAATTTTCTTCCTGTTCTTGTTAATTTACAAAAGGAAGCTAACAGCAGTACCATAAGCCCAAAAGATATCCAAACATAGTTACTTAAAAGCATATTTAAATAGGTATAAAAGGAAAGAAAACAAGTATTTCAATAACTCAAGGCTGACTTTTACTGAAAGTAAATCAATCCTAGAACACAAAAATAAAACTGGCAAGCCACAAAGCATTAAAAAAAATAAATTAATCTTGTCATGGAATTCAGTTTTTATTATCAGCTGTGTGGGAGCTGAAGCAACCAACACAACTGCATTAAAAGCCAGGTATGAGCAAATAGGGGCACATGGATACCCTTCATACTGCTCTATTCCCATCCTTGCAGGACTTTATATTAATTGTTTTGAAGATTCAGCTGTCTTGAGTTTCTGAGTCTCCTGAAAGTTATTTTTCAAAAGCTATCTGAAATTTCAAGCCATTTGTTCTTCTCTATTTGTAACTAGACTATTAAACTGATTTTCTTGAAATTCGTCTTCTCTTGAGAATCTCATTAAGACTCTGAAAAATCAAAGACTGCTTATACAAACTGTCTGGCAACTTCTTTTTGGATGCAATGAATAAAGTGCTTTCTTTGGCTTAAATTTGTTGTCACCATTACAACATAAACTTGTTGTCATCATTGCAACAAAAAACAAACACAGAAGCACAACTTTAAACATTAAACTCTAAACCTTAGCTTGTTGCTTCCCTCTTGTTTCTTTCTGGCATCACCCACCAAACCCAGCATAAATTTATACAAAGAATTTTTTATTAAGGGAATTAAAAAAAAAAAAAAAGCCTTAAAGCTTCCACACAGTCTAGCCTGGAGAAGAGAAAGCTTCAGTGGTAAAAATGTCAGAGTGCTGTCTGACTCATGCAGCCTTTAACACAGACAGGAAACAGCAATCCAGAGCATGCATTTATGACCAACTTTTTCCAGTTTCCTACTTTTATCATGAAACAATGTCAGCGAAATCCTGGAACCAAAATTTTAAATGTACCTCTTTTTTTTTTTTTTAAATTTTCACTGCATGTTCAATCTAGCCATAAAGCAAAAGGTAACCATGAGGCACTGCCTACTTAGGAACTGACCTTGCAAATACCTGTTTGAAACAGGATCAATTCCAAAAGCATGGTTAAAGGCATATGATCAAGCCATCTCTAGGAAATTATTTCAAGGGAAAGCCCAACCTCTCTCTAAAGACAGCTCACCTACTAAAATGGGAAAACCTAATACAATTAAAATTGGTCTCGGAGAGAAGCCAGAGAAGCCAAAGTAGTACTTTGTTACTGCATATGAGCTTGTGACAGCCTGACGGAAGCACAGTTAATGTCTCAAACATTCCTTACAGAATTTTGGTAAAGACGACGGTTTCTCTGGAAACATTGAGGCTGCACAAATGACAGGAAGATGCAGCTGGGAGACAGGGCCCCATGGAAGTGAGACTGCACTTTTCGAAAGCCAAACTTCCCCATCTTGAGCAGCCGTGTGAAGAGCTGATACAGAAATCATCTTCATGATGCATGCACCAAGAAGAAAGGTCAAACAATGGTCATGTCTGCAGGGAGGGAGAAGTTACTCCCCAAGCTCACCGACCTGTTTCCCGAAGGTCCTGAAAGCACAAACTGCGCATGCACCAAAGTCAAGAAGATTCTAGATGCACAGACTGTGCACGACACCTAATAAGTCTAATGAGTTTGAGTGCCCGCCCGAAGGAGGGGCAAGGAGATTATAAAAGGGCCCCAGGGAGACACACCCTTCTGGAACTGGACCCCTCAACTGGCTGGACCAACGCTGGACCCAGGACTGGTGAAATCTTTGTCTTCTCTCTCTCTCTCTCCCGCTGACCAAGTCTGGGACTAGGAGAGGATCCAGCTGTCCCTAGGCTCCTCTCTGAGGAGAAGTCTAGAAAGCAAGGGTGTCCACTCTGAACCTCGTGACTCAAGGGGAGGGCTCTCCTTATTCTCTTCCCTGAAGTGATCCCCAAATAAGCAAGGCTTGTAGTATATGTTTGGTGACATATGGTTAGCCCATGTTACACAGTTTACTGACGTAATTTCATGCCAATTCTTCTTGCAAGTGAATAAAAGTTGCATTTGGTGAGTTAAAGGATCCCTGGTGCTGTTTCACCTCAATCCTGACCTGGGAATCGGTGAACCTGAGTCGTTGTCCTGAGAAATTGGGATGTGACAGAGCTTTCCACAACCCCCATCTCCCTGAAGCTGATTAAGTGCTTACTATTGCAACTTACATTAATAACCAGTAGGAGTGACTTGCCCAAACAAAATGAAGAAGTTAATATATATTTGATGGTCGAAGAAATAACTTTCTCTCTTCCTGTCCTTCTTGGTCTCACTCCAATTAGTAAGCATTTGTCCCAGTCTTTTTTCCAAGAAGGAACCATGTTAACATTCAGTGTTTTATTTATGTCCCTTTTTCTTATATGTGCAGAGTAAGGCCATTAGCAGCCAGAGACACCACATCAACTTTTTTAAAAATTAAAGGAAATATTCAGTAATATAGACATTATAAAGTAATAATAGAAAATACATAGTAATAATAGAGATTTCAATTCCACAATATCACAGTTTTCCTCCCCTTCTAGATACATCATGTCTCAATCTGATAGGGTTTTCACAAAGAAAGAAACTTTCCAAGGAACCTCAACTTACTTTATCGCAAGCAGCAGTATCATTGTAATCAATGAGGCAAAGATTCTGAGAAAACAAGAGGCAAATTTGACATCTCCACATCTGAATGTTTCTCTGGAAAACCAGGTTCTGCTTTTTTGGAGTATCATCCAGTAAGCAAATTACACCAAGCTTTACAGCACAGGAATTCTATGCTAATTTGTTGTGCCTCCCATGGGGACATGCTGCAATTTTTTCTGACTCTTTTTTTCTTCTCTGTCTTTTAAAACTAAGATGCACTACCACATAGTTCGTCCCATCTTGGTATTCCTTTCCCAACTGCTCCCTCTAATTACCTTTGGCTAGGCATCTCCACAGCTCCCAGCCCCTGTCACCATCCACATGCCACTTGCTCTTGTCCACACTATGCTCATTTCCAAAACCTTCTTCTTCCACACTGTCTGTTCTGAGGAGAAAGGACATCGTCAGGTATACGAAGTTCCTAATTTTAGCTCCAGTGCAAATACAGGACACAGTTATTACAGTTGTAACCTGTAGTTAAAACTACAAGTAAATCAGCCAGCAACCAGATATGCAGAAAACACCACGTTTGTTGCTTTCAATTTCCAGCATTTCTGAATCCTGATTTCTTTTTTGATTACTTTGATTTTTAAACGCTCTTCTTTACTCTAATTGAAATGGATTTCCATGGGAATGGTAAGTCAGAACACTGGCACAAGAGTCCAGGCCTCTGCCAAGTTTCAAATCCCAAGAGCATGTTACATAACTAGAAAATTTCTCATGAAGAAATATTCCAAGAGACTTTCCTAACCAGCCCAAATGCATTTCTGTCTGTCCTGGACCTCAGAGATAGCAGACTATTTCTTCTGAAGTCTTCCCAAATGTTGCACTGGAAAAATTCCATCTAACATGTCACAATTTGGGAAAAAAGCTATGAAAAACTGAACGCTCTCTTCTGTTTTTCAGGGAACTATTGTACTCTTACCAGCTCAGCTACCAGGGAATTAGACACATACTTCATCTACACAAAGAACTCCCTTTTCAAGTAACACCACTCCCTCATTTCTAGGGCCTTCAACTTCTAATTAAATTTCCAAATTAAAAAAAATCAAACAAATCACATTAAATTGTTTCCCTATCATACCTCACTGTATCTTTTTGAAAAGGCAGAGAGTCAACAGTTAATGCAAATGCCACCAAACACCATGTCCTGCTGCTCCAGTCTGTTCATCTCATCATACCATTTCTTCCTTTATTTTGAGGGCAGATAATTCGCTTTACATTCTCCAGCAATACTAACAGACAGAAAACCCCCTCTGAATACATGCTGTAAAAACAACCATATGCCCTAGGAAGGAGATGAAAAGTTTCCAGGGCTAAGTAGGCTTCTTCTTTAATGTCAGCAAAAACCCCACACTGCGCTACTGAACAGCAGTAAGGCACCTTTCCAGTATGGTTAAATCAGTCACTATTTTTGCATGCTGTTGCCTTTTCTCTTTTAAAAATATAGAAGTTCTTTGGCCTATCTTTCTTGCTTCCATAGGCTACCAAGTCTTAACAAGTTTATTAAATGTTAACAGAGGCACTCTTTTGATACATATCCAACACACAGATTAGAAACCTGTCAGCCATAGAATGGATTAATTTTGTAAACTGCAGCAAATGGAGAAACTAAACAAAAATTTGATGTTTACCTTTATTTTGCCTTTGTTAGACATTAGTAACTCTAATAAAGGTACTCTGGAAGCTTGCTACCTAAGAACAAATACTTGAGCTTAGATGGACTGCTTGTCTAAACCGCAGTCTTGTTCCAGTGCTGGTAAGTAACAAATCTGTCTGAAGTGAGCACAGACAACAGAACTTAATTTCTCTTTCTTTTGGCACAGCCTATCAGCTCACAACAAGCAGTAGTTCTGGGAACCCTGATCTGCAGGTTGCATGTGGATGGTGTTGATTAGTGAACAGTGATGGATCCCTCATGAATTCGTACAATCATTCTGAATCCCCTGCTTTTCATAACAAATTTGAACTTCATTCAAATCTTCCCTTCTGATAATCCTTGCATCTTCAAAAACTCCCGTAAGGTTCTTCACAAAGGTTCTTAAGGTTCTCAGCAGAAAAGAATCTTTTTTTTTTTGGAAAGAGCACATCAAAAAAAGTAGCTCTGACTAACGTTCTTTTCTCCATTCTTAAACACACTATCAATTTAAGCAGCTAAAGACATGCAGAACTCAATACCTGACCTGTGGTAAAGGAACACTGTTACAAAGAAGTCCAAGTTTTCATTTACCTCTTAGTTACTCGGAATTAACTGCTTCAGGTGATTCTGAAATCACTGCTGTTAATATCGATCAGAAAGTTAATCTACCTTTCTGCCAAGTATCTATTCAAGCAACACAAGCTGGGTTGCACCCATCCATCTATGTTAAAAATTTGGAATCAAATGGCCTAATCAAGATCAAAATCAGTAGGGTGGATAATACTAAGGCTTAAGGTAAGGTCCCTTTTGCTTCTGTAAAATATGCAGCTGTTGTGGTTTAACCCCAGCGAGCAACTAAGCACCACGCAGCCACTCACTCACTCCCCCCCCATCCAGTGGGATGGGGGAGAAAATCAGGAAAAGAAGTAAAACTCCTGGGTTGAGATAAGAACGATTTAATAGAACAGAAAAGAAGAAACTAATAATGATAATGATAACACTAATAAAATGACAACAGTAGTAATAAAAGGATTGAAATGTACAAATGATGCGCAGGGCAATTGCTCACCACCCGCCGACCAACACCCAGCCAGTCCCTGAGCGGCGAACCCCTGCCCCCCCACTTCCCAGTTCCTAAACTAGATGGGACGTCACATGGTATGGAACACACTGTTGGCCAGTTTGGGTCAGGTTCCCTGGCTGGGCATGAGAAGCTGAAAAATCCTTGACTCTAGTCTAAACACTACTGAGCAACAACTGAAAACATCAGTGTTATCAACATTCTTCACATACTGAACTCAAAACATAGCACTGTACCAGCTACTAGGAAGGCAGTTAACTACATCCCAGCTGAAACCAGGACAGCAGCATACAGGCAGATTCTCATTAATTCACAGCATACAGAAAGATTCTTCCATCTGGAGGTCTACTGAGACTCAGATAGCCACACAGCCCCACTTTTTGGACTGGACATTCACTTCCCAGTATTTCAAAAGATAAGATTACTCAGGAGTTCTCAAGAGAGCATTTCCATTCCGAACCCTTTCATCATAAAGAAAAATGCAGAACAATGAAATTCCATAGTAATACACTGCCCAAGAAAAATCAGGATGGACCAAAATAAAGATTGCATGCACAACCTTGATTGCAATGCCTGATCCAAGGAAGAGTCTTTGAACATCACAAACTAGCAGGTAAAAAGACATAAATTTTAAATTAAGACACTGAATTTAAATACAATCAAAGCTATTTTAAAATGTACTTAAAATCAAAGCCTAAGTTGTCTAGAATGAAAAAAAAAAGAAACAGTAATTGAATATTTCAAATGGTATACGTTAGTCTTGAAGTTTTAGTATCAGTCAAGCCTCTGGAAGTTCTTGACTAACCAAATGAAGTCGGAATTGTTTAGGGTGTTCTTTGAAAAGCTGAAGCCTTTTCTTCCTCTTTCAGTTGAAAAGAGAGTGATTTCTCTCAGTTTAATAGCTTACTCGTTCAAAGTTAGGAAATCTATTATAAATTTTAGGAGAAAACAGTCTAATTTTTATTGACTGGAAAAAGAAGGCAAAGTGCAAGTGAATACTAAATCACTTGTTCTATAAATACTACATATTGAGAAAAGACAAATTTGCAACTCCTCCCAAGATTTTGTTTTCATTTTCCTAAGCTGTTTTATTCCCAGCACACTGACATATATAAACATATGTCTGCCTTTTAAGACTGTTTTAACAAGCTTGTTGTCTAAATTTAGTTTCATTATGTTCCTGTTCAACAGGAGCCCAGCATCAATTAAGAAGTAAAAAGTAATCTTATCAAGGAAAAAAACCCAAAACATACATGCAATTTTCCAAAAGACTAAAACACACAACACAAGAAGCCAATAAAATGCTAGCTACATAAATTGCTTAAGTGTGCTTGTAAGTTACCTCCTTCCCTCACAAAATTTAGCAAATGTACAAAAGCTACGTTCAGTCAGAAATATCATAGTTATTAACTAGTAAGACTCAAGTTTTCTTTAGATGAATGCTCCAAAGTTAAACTGAAAAACATAATTCAAATAGGTATCCTACCTGGCAATTTGAATTAATTAAAACTAATCTAACCTAGTAGTTACGTGAATATATTTTTGTGTAGTGGTCTAAGGGTTTTGTTTGAGGCTTTTTTCCCTCCCATTTAAAGGTGGACAGAAAGCGTGCACACATTGGTTTTTGTTGTCAGATGTACACAAGAAATCTTCTAATTTCATTCCCCTATTTTTTACGCTTCCACTGCTTGTCAGTGCTAATGTGTTTCTCTATTAGTTTATGTATTTTTATATGCTGTTCTCTGTTCTGTAAGATACACTGGCAATTTAGTAATGGTATCAGAAATCTTAATTTCAACCAACCGAGTAACACTCCTCAAGGACACCACGGGAAAAAAGCCATTCATTACAGAGTAAGCTCACTTCTCCATTTCCTTTGCACCCTGACGCGTCCTCACGGCCACGCACGGCTGTGGTGTTTTACCTCCGGTCAAGCGCACGGCGCAGGACCCAGCCCGAGGGCTACCCCCGCGGCCCCCGCGCCGGACCGTCCCGCCCGGCACGGGCGTGGCCGCCCGCAGCCACCGGGGGGCGCCCTCGGCCACGGGGGAACGTCGGCGGGGCAGGCCTGGGCGGGGCGTTTGTTTGCAGCACCCCGGCGGCTGTTCTTACCCTTCGGCGGGGGAGGCGTGTGTCCCTCTGCACCCTGGCCGTGCCCTCCACCTCAGTCGGAGTGAGTTTGACCGAGTTCACTAAAACCTCACCCACAACCTTTCCGAATTCAAAAGCAGCAAGATGCAAGGCACGCTGGCATAAACATACACGAAGTAAAAACAACAACAAAGTAAGGAACTTCGTATTTTGTCTTATGACAGCATTTATTTATAAGGTACGAGGCTGCAAAACCTAACTGGATCGTTTCTCTGAAATGTAAAGCAAATTGCTGATTTGTTACTGGGGTGGGGTGGGTGCTGGAAGCCCAACCAGGTAACAAAAGACCTTTGAACAAAAGACCTCTGAAGAGACCACAACGTAACTACTTTTAAGTGGCTACAGGTTGATTATTAAAAATGGTCCTGTTAAAATATTTAAATCTTTAAATGGGTCAAATGTTTAATCTGTAGATATTTGAAAAGTTTTCCAGTTATCAGCCTCCTCTCAGATACACTCATGGGCATATATACAAGTCCAGGCACCAGATGCTTGTTGAGCCTTTCTTTGCTGCCTCATACCTCCTCCTACAGCCATCAGCACAAGCAGGCTGGGATGCATACGATGACAAGAGTGATCTGTGATCAAGAATTTGTACAGAAAGTCCTGGACCTTGCTGCTACCTTCCTTCATCAGCCTCCCAACAGACCTGCTTGGTGACTTCTCATGTTACAGCACAAATACCCCTCACTGAGCATCCATGGTCTTCCCAGTCATTATTTAACTCCGTGCTTAGCAGTCACCAACTGACCAAAAGGGACATCACCTGAAAAGCTGGCTTAACATTACCACGCTTAACTGTAAATGGGATTGTCTCATCTGGACCAACTTTGACTGCAGCTGCCCCACTCCAACACTCCGGTACAGGCAAAAGACCATTTCTGCCCCCCCGCCCCTGCAACCTACCGTACAAAGAGGTATCATGAGAAGGGTAACTTAAACTATTGTTTATTTTTTAAGCATCAGAAGTATGTTCAGTATAAGGAATATTTTTATCTCTGTCCTAAAGACTATATCCACTTTAAGTCTATAACCTAGAGAAATTGGTTTCCCAATGCAGAACTGTCCCTTGATGTAATTAAAAGTCTTGTCACTTCATCATTCTTAGAAAAAATAAAGGGACAGAAAATCAAGCAGCTGCAAATCCTTCATTCACAAAATGTGTAGCACAGAGCTTCCCTGTGAACACTTCCCACTGTGGTTCCACTTGGCACGTCAAGGAAACTAAAATGCCTAGTAAAACTAGGAGTATTATGGTTTATACTGGATGGGTTTACCAGATGTTAGGCAGAAGGCAAAGTGCCTTCAGCTACCAAACAAGTGAAATAAAATTCTAAATGCACTATACAGTGAGCTAACTTTTTCTTCCTTATTTAAATGTGTGTGCTTAACTATACCTGCCTGTTTGACAGTTTGTAAAACTTGGGGAGCTGCCTGAACACTGCGCAGTGTGACACAAATTACAGCTTTACTACTTTACCATCAGGCAACATGTATAAACATGAACATATTTAAAAAAAAAAAATCACATACGATCCTTGTTTCAAAAGCCAACCTAGGTTAAAGATAATTTTTATATATGAGACTGAGGCAGTTTTTACTGGCAGAATATGCTTTTGCCGATATAAACTGCCTTATAGCGCTGGGGACTTGGTTTTCTAATCATACCAGTAAACTCATACTAGCTAAACCCTGTCATACGACACCCCTACAACTCCCTACAAAACAAAGTCTTGTTGATAGTCCTACTCAAGGTATTTCTCCACAACCTTGACTCTAAAACCCTCTTAAGAGTACATAAAGTTCACCTGCAGTTTTCCAAAACTGTAGAAGCTAGCAAGCAAAACCAGAACTAGATACAGAGCTACCTACAACCATACAGTAAATATCTGCAGAATAGGCTTTTCTCAAAAACACCCTCTTGCAAAGTAATTCACAAATAGAGACTTCCTTTTAATCACCTGCCTGAATCACTGGGATCACTGCACAATGTCTGCAGCAAGAGCTGAACAGAATGAAAATAATCAGAAATGTGCACATGCTCACATGGCAGGAGACGCCGAGGAAGGCTAAGCTATGCTATTAGTTGAGAGCATGAACAAGCAAACTGAAGTTGCCGAAGTCACAGCTCTGTTTTTTCCAGCTATGACAAACTGTGTGCATGTGCAGTCTGTTTCTGTGTTTGTGTGTTTATAGGGAAGCATTAAAATGTACTCAAACGGGTATAAAATAAATCCCTGTCCTGGTTTCAGCTGGGATAATTTTCTTCCTAGTAGCTGGTATAGTGCTGTGTTTTGGATTTAGTATGAGAATAATGTTGATAACACACTGATGTTTTAGTTGTTGCTAAGTAGCGCTTATCCTAAGTTAAGGATTTTTCAGTTTCCCATGCTCTGCCAGCGAGGAGGTGTACAAGAAGCTGGGAGAGAGCATGGCCAGGACAGCTGACCCGAACTAGCCGAAGGGATATTCCATACCATAGAACATCATGCTCAGTATATCAACTGGGGGGAGTTGGCTGGGAGGGGGGATGGCTGCTTGGGCATCAGTCAGTAGGTGGTGAGCAACTGCATTCTGCAACACTTGTTTTTCTTGGGTTTTATTTCTCTCTCTTTTTGTTATCTTCCTTTTCATTACTATTATTATTTTATTTCAATTATTAGACTGTTCTTATCTCAACTCACGAGTTTTACTTGTTTTTTTCTGATTCTCCTCCCCATCCCATGGTGGGGAGGGGGAAGGAGTGAGTGAACAGCTCTGTGGTGCTTATTTGCTGGCTGTGGTTAAACCACAGCCATCCCCAAGATACTCTCTTGACACAAGTTTTACTGGTAGTTAGCAGTAAATGTTCAAGTGAAATCTTAACACTGTGTACATATAATGGAAACAAATTAGATCACATTATGAATTAATAACCCAGCAATTATTATACAAACAAAACATAGCTGTAGGAACCACAAAAGCCAGCCAAATCCACAAAACCTCTACTACTTGGGCTCTTTCAAATCAAAATGAAAACATGTTTTTAAATTACAAAAGAAATAAAGAAACCAAACACCAGTATTTCCTTGGGCTCTGGCCAGGAATGCCAAGTTCTATTGCCTGCAGTATATTTTCACCACAAAGTAATAAACTCTGCCATGGATAAGGTTATAATGGCAGCAGCAATTTTTAACTACAGTATTAGTAATGGGAACAGCTTTTAACAGGTTTCATTAAACTATTAATTCTATTTTAACATCTGAGTTTAGTAACAAAACATTTTTCCTCTCCTCCTTTTTTTGAACAGCCTTAAAAAAACAAACAAACAAACAAACCACCAAACCCAACAAACAACCCCAAAAAACCAAACCAACACAGCAAGATTTTGGCAAGGGAGGTATCAGTGGATGCATAGTGCAGAAGGTAGCCAGCATGAATAGATGCAGAATATTATCGTTTCCACTTACTTCTTTGCACAGCAACATCAGTGAAGACAATACATCATTTTTTTTCAGTTAAATTACTTTTAGCTCACATTATCTCCAATTGAAAAGGGAGATTTTGTCCTACAGTTAAGTGAAGAATTGAGGGACAGCAGTAGCAAGTAAAGGACTCGGAGTGACAAAAACAAGAGGCACTTCAGAAGAAACATTACAGGCTGAAGGGATACCTGTCTGAAGCGTAAATGCACAAACACATGCAGCCTGACAGCAGACAGAAAGAGCCCAAAGGCTCATAAACTGCTCATTAACCTGACGAGTTTGGGTGCCCGCCCGAAGGAGAAGCAAGGATGATAAAAGGACACAAACTGAAGCCCACCATGACTGGACCCCTTGGCTGACTGGACACCTCAGCTGACTGAACCAACGCTGGACCCAGGACCAGTGAAATCTTTCTCTTTTCCTTTTTCTCTCTCTGTCTTCTCTCTTTCTTTTTCTTTTTCCACAATCCCTACACCTCATCTGTTTCAAGATATAAACCGTTGACCAAGTCTGAGACTAAGAGTGGATCCAGCCACCCCTAGACCATTCTCTGTGGAGAAGTCTGGAAAGCAAGGGGGTCTGCTCTGAACCTCGTGACTCAACGGGAGGGATCTCCTTATTCCCTGAATTGATGTATATGGTTACACAGTTTACGGAAGTAGTCTTATGCCAATTCCCGTTGTGAGAAACCCTGCCACCTACTACCACACCTCCCCAGTTCAGTTTGCTTTTGTCATTAATAAAATCTTTAACTGATTGTTTGGCGTCGTTTCACCTTAATTTAGCCCGAGGGAATTTCGAATTAAACATGACTCCCTGATCTGTCCAGTCTGGGTCGTGACAAGGGGGTGAAAGCAAGGCTAGGCTACAAAGGAGAAATTTAGAAACATTGCCTGGGCATCCAGGAATGGTAGCAGGAAAGGCTAAGCTCAGCTGCAGGTCAGACCTGCAAGCATCATAAGGATAACAAGAAGAGCTTCTACTGCTACATTAATGGTAAAAGACTGAACAATTAAAATGTGGGACAGTTACTGAATGGAGTAAGTGATTTAGTGACAACAGATACAGATAAGGCAGAGGTACTCAGTGTCTTCTTTGCCTTTGTTTTTCACTAGCAAAGTCTTCCAGTGTCTGTTCTTATAGACAGGGTTCAAGGAGGGAAAGGATGGCCATCAGTTGATGACGACTTAGTCAGAAATTGCTTAACAGAACTTGATCCATACAAGTCCATGGGATCAGACCTGCAACATCCAAGGGTACTGAGGAGAGAGACGGGCATTGCCATGGCAAGGCTGCTCTCTCTCACATTTGAAGTATCATGGAGATCAGGGAAGTCCCTGAAGACTAGGAAAAAGCAAATGTTGCACCAATCTTTTTAAAAGGAAAAAAAAAAGGCCAAAAGGACAATTTGGGGAACTGCAGGATGGTCAGCCTCACTCTGATGCTCAGTGAGATCATGGAACAAGTGAGTTCTCTTTCAGCATGCTTCTGAACATACAAACTGAAAGGTGACAGTGAACAGTCAACATTTGCTCCTGCAGGCCTCTCTCTATTGCTAGTCACCAGGCACAAAGTTAATATGGGACCTCTTGCATATCTGTACCTGTAGTTGAAAGAAATCAAGCACATTGAGGGATCAGAGAGGAGGATGAACAGGAGTCAAAAGCACACATCCGTAATTGGAAACCTCCACTTAGGAGCCAACTATGCAAGTACAAATCCAGATCCTAGAGCTTACATACACTTTGAACAGTTTTTTTATGCAAACCTATAAAACAGCAATGAAATAAGTGAGACAAATATCCAGGAAAGACTATTTAGAGATACAAGTTTTAGCACAAGCTTTGAAGCAAAAAGAACAGAAAAATATCCATTGGAACCTCAGACAAATCTCAAGTATTTAGAAAAGAAAATGCTCTTTTAATTGTAAAAAATGGAACATGAAACAATAATGTGCTGAGAGCCCACTGTAATTTGCAAAAAAAATTCTGTGCAGCTCGTCTGCCCTCTCACTATTACGCCACGCCACTGAAATCCACCAACTACAAACATCCAAACTGCAACACATCTTTTAAACAGAAAGAAAGCACTGTCCTTTTTAAACAGTGGAGTATTTGCAGATGTTCCTGAAAATTACTGTTGAAACTCCCTCTGGCAGCTGTAGGTAGCTCTGAAGAACTACTTATCATACTGGCTTAAAATCACTGACTGAAAACCCAGGCTCAGATCACTGAGAATCTGTGGTGCAACATCCCATCTAAAGTCTCTCCCCTCCGCCCACACCTAGGTCTGTTGTATCAAAGCACATTTCTAGAAGCACAGCAAAGTTTTCTGGAACTATGAAGGATTCTTTTACTGCAGTTTCAGAAGACTGATTCGTGGGGTGCTATGTGCACTTATTTGAGTTGTTTATGAAAGCTTAACTTAGCCCCTGAACACTGCTGTATTCAAGGCTTCACAAGAGTTCACAGCTGCAGCCAATGATGGCTGCCATCTTGGCATACACTGGAGACTGCTCTGTGGACTGTCAGAGCCAAGGTTATGACAAGCATCTCAGAGGCAGGCTTCAACAGATTTATATTCTCAGTGTGTTGGCCACAGACAGGGCCACAAACCATGCCAGTGTATGTTTCACAATGGACACTAAGAGAAACCAAGTTAGGAGCCACAAAACATAAGGCAGCTTGGATCCATCCCAGGTTTTTCTCTCATGGGAATATGACAATACTGCATGAACCTAGCATATGCCTTTCAAGCCACAAGGGTATTGAGAGGCCTAAGGAACTGATGCTACAACCTACATCTGCTGGCAAAAACATCCTGCCTAGGTGAAAGCTGAAACTCTGGAGATCAGGTCTACATGATACCTTTTCACCAGCATGGCTACGTAGATCAGTCCGAAGTAGAGATATCCCTACCTGAGGTAATTGGGCCAAACCCAACAGATAGAATGTATGCAGCAATACTAGAAAACCTGTTTTACCAGTATCTTTTTTTTGCATAGACAAGCTTTGTTGTTACTGCAGCATTTGTCCAAGAAGCATTTTGCCATCTCAGCATACTAGAGTAGTCACTTTTGCCATGCACTCTAAGGGAGTTAGACATGGTGCCAGGTAACTCAGCAGATGCACAAACCAGCTGGACAAGGAGTGGCATAAGCAATAGGCCAGGAAGAGCCATGCAGACTACAGGGTATCAGATTGGACACTAAAGACTGGATCCCACCATCCACCACCCAAATGACTAAGGCTGAGAAAGCATGCACATTATAGTTCACCTGCAAAACAGTGTGCAGAGGATGCCACAGCAACCACCTTGTTAATGGCCCAAATAATCAGCAGGTGAGACTATCCCACTCACAGAAAGGAAGGCATCTGAACATGACAGCAATAAGAGGGGGCACAACATAACGCTAGAGAGTTTCATGCATTATGCCCTAGGAGAATGCAACAACTTCAGGAGTCCATTTGTAGGGGTTTCTCCAGTCAGATTCTCAGGTAACATGTTCCAAGTAACAAAAAACTAAGTTCCTGTTATGTAGTACAGTGTCACTACCAAAGCACACCAGTGAATCTGAACTAACTTGGCCGAGTGAATGCATTATTTACTGTACTATCCTTCCTAATTTTTATGGAGAGGAAAGACTTGCTGCTGTGTGCAAGGACAGCATGAAAGCTAGTCTGAGAAAAGGCAGTATGTGATCTGGCAGAGCTGGAGACCAGAAAAGCAAATCCCAGGTTTGCACTTTAATCATTTCAATACCAACTGGAGGGGTGGCGGTGTGGGGAAAAGGAACCCACCCACCAAGCCCTGCCAAATAGTAAAACTGCAGTCAAGTTTGAGAATCATCTCCATATGAGCCAGAATGTTTTGGACTGCCTCCTCTTTGAGGCTTGACTTTGAGAAAGGAAAAACGGAGAACAAATGACAACTGCCATTTCTTCTTAAAAATAAGTGTGACCACATGGCTGCTTATCTTTTGCGGTTTTTTCCTCCCACTGTCCAAAGGTTGAAAGTAAATGTGAAAAAAAAAAGACCAGAAAAAGTGTGGAGGATATGTAGTAAAAAAATAAAATTTGGTGTTCTGTCTCTCTCACACAGTCTGCATGGGACAGTGAAGCTCACAAAGATGCTTTTTCTAGTAACTGTGACATGTAAAGAGATCTCCTGATGTATTCAAGAAATCTAGCAAGAAAACCCTGTTACCCTATGGTAACAGGGCATGAGAATACTTTGTTATGGTAACCCAGGATAGTTTGCCTCCCCTGTCTGACTGGGGCCCCAAACACATCTTATCTTGTTGTTCCTGTAACCTGGGACAGTTGGCTTCTTCCCATCCCATTTGAGCATGTAGATCTCAAGCACATTTTATCTCATTGTCACAGTAACCCAGGATCATTTGCTCTGACATCTGCCCCTACTTTTGTACAGGCACCAACGATGGCAGCCAGCTGTGGATCTTGGAATTCGGACAACAGCAGCACCTGCACTACATCAGTGAGGTCGCTAATGACCAAACCAGGACACTGCACATGTACGATACGTTAAATCGAAACAAGTTTTATTATCCACCCCTGCGGTGCTTCCCCTTGAGCTTCACCCCTGAGCAGGGCTCTGCTGCGTGGGTCCCCATATAATTGAACTGGCATCCTGGGGCTCCCACCGTCATAATGCTAGGCCTTCATTAAAGCCAAAGCTTTCACTTGCTGAGTGTTGTGTCTAACCCCTGAGGGATCCACACCTGCTTTTCGCTCATAACAGGCTGATTAACTTAGTTTTTATACCTCATCCTCTTTGACCAAGTGCAAATAATTCTTTCATCATTACAAATGGAAGAAAGGAGGCCTGAGATGGGAGAGTTTTCCCTCATGTCATCATAAATAGCACCAAAGAAAAAACCTAGAAGCACAGTAGATCCAGGCACAGGTATATTGAAATGGATGTCGAAACTCAAAACTAAACCTCTGGGTACTCCAGCTGCAGTAAGCCAGGTACTACAAACCATTCTTACCATCCTGGCTTATGCAGAAAACCAGCTAACATTCAAACCCTAAAATGGCATGAGTAAAACATTATATACTGGTAGAAAGAGAAAGGTCTTCCCCAGCCTTAAGCCATGACTACCACAGTGTAGAAGTCATGTCTTCAGTGAGTAAATGACACACACAGACATACACAGACACACACACGATGCAGCCCAGCTTCCAAGTGAATGAGGAAGCATGAGAATGTAGCTACAAAACAAGGAGAAAACAGAACGCAATGCAGTCTACGCACAAAGTAAGGGCAGTCAAAGAGCTCACGTCGAGATGTAAAAACCCACTGAGAAAGCTACGCCTGCACCTTGAAGCAGGTTTCTGTCTCCCACGACTAGTCTAAAAAAGCATCTAGTATGTGACAGGAGCCTGAAGGAACATCTGGTTTTATGTAACAAGAAGTTCATTACCAGGTCTTGTTCCTAAAATGTTCTCTAGAGGATGCAGATCCGGAAATTCCTTCCCATATTAATATATGAAACAGATAACACGAAGTGAATGCAGCATCTCTACTACATCACACCCCAATTCCTTCTGCCTTCTGCAACCAGAACGAAACAGTCCTGTTTCCTTCTCTCTTGTTACCTTGGAGCTAACCTAAATCAAACTGGTCCCTTCCCTCTCTTTTCTCATCCCAACAGCCTTAAATAAGCATATCCATAGCCTCCATTTAGAATTTTATACTGCATCTTTGCTTCATCTCGGGGGAAAAATATCCTCTTGCAATTGCCACTGAAGGGGATAAGAGTTCACAACCCTCACAATGCTCGGTGCTGTGCGTACAAGCAGCAGCCTCTATGTTGACAGGCACCTTAAACTATCCCATTGATAACATCAGTAAAATGGTCCTACAGTAACACACCTATACTTGACACACAACCCATGCAGCAAGCACAGTGTAGTTTCTTTTAATTCCTGTTTCAAACCCAGAAATTGCCAGTAAAACGATCTATACACTAAGGTCATGCTCCCTTTCATCTGAGTCAAGCACAAAGCTACCGATTTCATTACCTCTGTAGATAAGGAACAGCAAGAAAGGTTGACTCCTTGTCTTTTCAACAGTTAAATACATTTCAGCTATTAAGACTCACTGATCATACCTGAAGACAAAACATTCACATCATTTTAAGAAATGACACCCAATTTTCTACCTCATTAGAAAAGAATGAGTGAAAACACTACGAGGTTTTACGTGGGCACCTACACCAGCTGCTCAGCATGGTTTGTGACTGTACATTTAAGGAGGAAAACATCATTCTCCTTACTCTATTGATATATGAAAGAAACACACACAGAAGTCATCAGAAAAGATCTGTCAAAGTAGATGGAAGTAGTGAAAAGCAAGACCCCACACACCAATTGTCATCACATACTTAAAGTAAACAAATGAGGAAAAATACTCCAAACTCTCCTGGGTGTTTTATAAACTTGTCAATTTTAAATGTAATGCATTAACAGTTCATATACAGTACAAAGAAATACAGCTTGTAAAGGCCATAAAAGTAACATCTTCATTCTGCCTATATACCACAACAAAGGATACACACACTTAAAAACAAAGAGGAAAGAATCAAAAATCAGACTTAGTAGTAGTGTAATGCATAAGGATTTTGGGGAAAAAAGCTATCCTTTCTCAGGCTCTTTTCATGAAGAAGTCACATAGGTATGTGGGGTTTTTTTGTTTGGTTGGTTTTAGATTTTTTGTTTTGTTTGGGGGGTGGTAGTTGTTTTTTTTTTCTTTTTTTCTGTAACATTGACACAAGTGGCAACTTTTGGACTACTAGACACATAAGTAGTTCTACTGCTACAACATACCAAAATGGGCATCTTTTTAATTCTACCTTACAGGCAAGGGCTATAATCACGTCACAATTGCTAACTATGGTTTATGACTATGAATATAGATATTTCAAAACCGTGACTGGAGTCACTCACTGACTTGATGAGATACATTACCAATAGCCTGGACAAGGAGATGTAAAGACGTTAAAGAGATCCCAGGATAGACCCCTGTGATATTATTATCTGGAGGCCAGTAGTGAGTATTACCCACTAATCGCTACTTTCTGAGCTCAAACATCTAGTCAGTTTTTCACTCATCTAGTAGTTTTTCACCCATCCAGACCTTACCATCCCAACCTGGATGCAAGGATGCCATGGGAGACCACAGCAATAGCCTTGCCAAGAATCAAGGCAGGTGACAGCCTCTACTCTCCCATCATCTATAGAGAAAGTGATTTCATCACAGAAGACAATCTCAGGTTGGTGAAGCTTCATTTATCCCTTTCCTCCTTCATGTACCCAGAAATGACTTCCAAGAGGATTTATTCCACTCAGACCAATGTAGTCTACTTCTTTCAAAAATGAGGAATACTGTGCTGTTCTGTTTCTTTTCACAGCTCATTAAAGATCCAGCTCACAAGGAGAGAAGATACTCATTCTCCAGCCAAGGTGAGGGGGATGCTATAAATGTTTTATGAGACTTGCATGATAACAGAAGTAAACTTGCCATGTATAAATAACAATAAAAAAAAAAATTGCTAAGGAGACTCCCCAACACTGCATTATAACTTCTAAGTCAGTGCTTCCCACAATTTCACAGAATCTGTATTTGTTGGTATTGCAAGGTTTGTATCTTTTCTTGGTATATCACGCAGAGCTTTAACATGACCTTGCTGTGCTTTAGTTTTCAATCTGCATTTAGAGAAGTGAACGCCTGCTTTTGGCCAGCAGACATTGTGAGTCAAGGAATTTCCTCACAGCTTTAACTGCCTCTGGACAACAGGGGTCAGTCAACAGGGGTCAGTCAGTCTCCTGCACTGTATGCATCTAGAGTGTATACCGAAAGTAACAGAATTTGCTTTACTGGCACTCCGGGACTACTTAAAACCTCCTAATAAAAAAGCATCAGAGCTTACCACCAGGTCTACAAGCTGCCCAGTAGGCCCTTTGGGACGTTGCTCACTAAACTGCTCTGTAAGGAGTAAGAACTCCCTGTACAAGCAAAGATTGCTACAGTAAACACACACTTGACCCCTCCTAGTTTTTAGTTTGCATGGTCTCCGAAGAAAACTCAACAGTACATTGAACCACACAACTACTACTGTTAAACATATTTAACTTTTAGACAATTTTGAAAAAGGTTTCTGATATAGCTCAGCTTATTCAAATCTCCATGCATTTTTCTTTTAGATGTGTTTTTTCCCCCGTAGAGCAACCTGTTAATAAAAAGCAAGACTTCTAAGTAATAAAAACAGTATATAACCCTGTGCCACCCCAGAACTCTTAACTCATAAACCCACGGAATGGTTACCAGCCTCAGGAGAGTTCATTCAGCTATGATTTGAGCGACAACTAAAAGTATTTTTTCTCTTTTCTGCTAGATAGGAAACACAGGAGGTGGGGGGGGGGGGGAGGGGGGTGCCGCAGAGAACGAAAAGAGGACTTCAACCAAAAAACCAAAGGCTTTAAGAGTTGCAAAATACTGCAGCTGACATAGGATGAAAGCCCCCATACATTATTTAGAGGGACACATGGAAGCCAGTTACCGAGGTCAGCCATTTGGGCAGATAAAAAGCTGAAGAGCGTTAGAGACAAGGAAACACAAAGCATGATTTGAGGATCAGAAGTAGACCAGTTTAGGAAAAATTCTCATTCAGCATTATTTAAATTGGAATCTGCCGATTAGACAAAATTGTTCAGTTTTCACAATGCTCCAGTGAGTTCCCTTGGTCTCCCACCACAGCAATCCCCCCTCCTTGGTGGGCTGCCAGCCAGGTTCTCCAGGACTCTGGACCACAACACTCCCAGGATGCATCTCCTGGGCCACCCACAGGACTGCTCTGAGGCTCCCACCTATTCACAAACCCTGAAGTAATCAAATCCTCCATAAAATGCCAATCTCCCCCTCCTGAATGCATCCAGAGCCCTGATTAGGGAGCAAATGGACACAGTCACTACCACCATGCCCATATTGTCATCCCCGTCTCCGCATGCCTCAGAAATAAGAGCAAAAGTAAAGGAATGGGGAAAAAGAACACATAAATAAAATTCCAAAGTGTGGTAATACAAACATACATAAAGTAAAAGGGAAACTCTGATGAGATATCTGTTAGGAACACTATCTGACTATCCTCTAGGGTGAGGATGACTGGGGACAGAAGGTTAGGTCAAAGGAAAAATTTCCCATTGATTTTGGAGGAGGACAAGTTGTTTTCGTAAGGGGAGGGGGAATTTTTTTTTAATGGCAGGTAATGCACTTTAAACTCCTACCCTTAGCTATTTTCCCCCTTAAGAAAAAATATCCCACAGAACATAGAAAGTTCACAAAAACATTCCAACAGCAGAAGTCCATTTTACCTTTGGGGAAACACTAACTTAAATTTCTGTGCTTGCATTCTAAAGCTACACTGGTGGCCCCCTAGTATTTTTGGACACAGTCCCTTTCACTCCAGCAAAGATTTAGAGCATTAGAAAAGGCTTCTCCCTGACACAGAACAGCATCAGAAATACCTCTTAGGTAATGCAACCCAGAGTGGTGTTCTTCCCATTCACTAACACTTCCTGAGCACTTCAGACATTAGAGTAACATTTTCCAAGACACAGACTCCGTCATTCAAAGAAGTGGAGGCTGGATTGGTAAGGAGCAATAAACGCTGTACAAAAATTTGATCTGACTTAAATCCTTTTAATTATAATAGGACACACACAGGACTCCATCTACAGCACTGTCTTTTTAAAGCTGCTATGCTGCAGCATTAGTGAGTCACTGCACAGCAGCTGCAATGTACAGGCCTGCAGTAGGCTGCTGGAAATTCCATGGCTTGATAAACCTGTTAGTGGATCTACCATGCAAAGGAGGGCACTGGCCATTAGAAACATTAACTGCTACACACAAATCAAATAAGCATGTATGTGACATGCTGGTGGCAGGAAATCCTCAGGGACCAGCCTTTGAGAGAGCTTAGTCAAGCCTCCGGCACTGCACTCGTGGTCAGCTGGAGCTCCAATTTAGCCAAATGGCAATTAATGTTGCTGAACTGTTACTGCAAAATTCTGGTAGCATGTTGTTAGAGTGAGAGCTCAAAGAAAATATTGGTGCAACAGAATTTTGAACCATTTCAGTTTGCTTGACTTCAAAATCACAGCACAGATTCTACTACAGGATGTGAGCAGTTTGATATAAACCATCAAAGCTGTTGCAAAACATGAACATTTGGTTTCTAAAAAGAATAAAATGCTTTAGACTACTTCTAACATAAACTCCACCCTCACCAACTTTCCCAACATTTGAGTATATAAACCAAACAATATCAAGAAGTTACAGGTATACCACAAGGAAGCCGAAGTCCAACAACCATACCCCCCCCCCCGCAAATCCCCCGTGTTTTCTTTATGTCTTCTGAACAACTTTCAGAGTCAGAGCAGCTGCAATGGCCAGTTACCAAACACAGGGCCTCCAACAAATACTTTTGTTGGCAGCAGTGCACAAAACAGCCAGGCCTGAAGTGACCGGTGGATTTCCATGGCACATGAAAGGTGTTCACCTTATTCAGTAACATCACCTTCAGTAACCAAGGTGAATTTGTTATGATCTCTATGACTGAAGACCTTGTAGCTGTTGCAAGTCTGATGTGGTTAATTTTTCTGAAGAACTCTCCTTTTTTGTAGGTACTCCTGCCGGTGTCCCAGGCTATCTCTGCAAGAATGTCCAGAGTTCAG
This sequence comes from Haliaeetus albicilla, assembly GCF_947461875.1. NCBI lineage: Eukaryota > Metazoa > Chordata > Aves > Accipitriformes > Accipitridae > Haliaeetus > Haliaeetus albicilla. The sequence continues at coordinate 44,562,335 of NC_091516.1, forward strand.
TTCAGGCTGCCCATGCCTTCATACTTCCTCTTCATACTGAAGGGAGAAAGTTCTTGCAACATTAAGTGCTATCTCAGCACTGAATTAAAGACCAAATGAACAGATTTTCTTCAATGATCAGCAATTTATACTGCTGACACACCTGGATGCGTGCCTTGGTTAGACCACCTCATCTCTGCCACTCCAGAGGCAGAACATGCATTTTCACTTTATAGATTCAGCAGAAATATCTCATTTTTAAAATAACTTGTTCCTTTCTTTCTTCCTACCTAATAGCTACTATTTTCCACCCATAAAACTGAAGAGCTTTAAAACATCATAATCTCAACCTTGCAAAACTTCAGACCCAGATGCCACCTAGATCTTGACAACCCAGAATGGGAAAGCAAGCATATCACCTTCCTTTCAAAAAGACTGTTGTAACAAACCAAGATACTTCTGCAATAAAGCCAGCTGTTGAACTAGCTAAAAGCCTGGAAGGTTTCTTTTGTCCCCAAAGCAGTAGTTCTCACTCTCGCGTCACTCCCTTTCTCTCCAAGGAGTGGGAGTTTTTCCAGAGGGTTAAAAATTAGGCTACACTTGCCTACTGACAAAGCTTTAGACGGATTATGCTCTTCAGCAACAGAAAAAGTTATTAACAGGATGACAAATCCAGCCATTCAAATGAAAGCACCTCTCACCTTCCTTTATAAAATTCATCTGATACATTACAAGAGACAGTCAGGAAACAGTACTTCTGGTCTGTGAAGAGCTGTCAATTTTTATGTAAATTCCAAATTAGAACAGCAGTTGACATTCTGGGAAAAAAAATCCAAACCAAAAAGTTTCAATTCATAATCAAATATATTACCAAGGTACAAATGGTTTAACAGAAATGTGTCTTTGCTTCAGTTTTCCCTCTTCTTCAAAGAGCTGATTATGGGCAGATGCCTTCCACATCTGCCATTACAATATAGTTAGAGGCAGCAGAAGATGTTCTTCTGCAAGAGGGCTTCCAACTACAAAGCAGAAGTTGGGATGCTCTACCTAAACAGATCTTCATCTACAGCTTTCAACTGAAACTTAACAATATTTGATTATCACCTTCTGAAGTTAGTTTAAATCAATTCCTGGTCAAGTGTTTTTCTTTGAAATGACTTAAAAATCACCTTGAAGTATTAGAAGAGAAAGCGCTTCTGGATGAAAGAGAACATTTATGGAGGGAGCAACTTCCCACTTCATGCTTCAGAGCAAAATGTTGACAGCCCTTTTAATGTGGAAGAAATGATCCATTATGGTTGCTGATTACTATGGAAACAAGCCTTTGCTGTAAAAAAGACTAAAGAATCACAGAAGCACAGAATAGTTGAGGTTAGAAAGGGAAGGGAACTCTGGAGGTCATCTTGTCCAAGCCCCCTGCTCAAGCAGGACCACCTAGAGCAGGTTGCCCAGGATGATGTCCAGATGGCTTGTGAATGCCTCCAAGGTGGGAGACTCCAAAATCTCCCTGGGCAACCTGTGCCAAAGCTCTGTCACTTTCACAGCCTCCTGACGTTCAGAGGGAACCTCCTGTGTTTCAGTTTGTGCTTACTACCTCTCATCCTCAATCCCACAACCAGAGTTGTCTCAACTGATGGCAATACAATTACATTTTCCTCCAAATTTCAGCTGGTTTGGACACTTCTTAGGATAGCATGTAACCCACAAATGAGGATGCAAGAACATAATAAACTGTTCGCTTGCTTTAGGGTGAGAATATATTGAGGCAGCAGAAAATGAAACTATTCCAAAATCATAGTGCTGTCTGCCTATTTGGAGAACAAGGAAGAAAATCCAGTTCTTTCTTTCAATGTCCATTTGCAACATTCCCAGCATATAGTCACATCAAAATATTATCTTCAGTAGGAAGGGGAAAAGAAATGTACAAAGAACAGTTCCCCAACTACACACATTTAGACAATCAAAAGCCCTGAATTTACAAAACATGCTTCTAATTTCTGCTCAATTTAACCTTAGAAAAGTTCAATGCAAGAACTAGTAATAACTATGCGTTAATTCTTTTTTCCTTCTAAAAAAAGCATAATTTGGGAGAAACTTGCTGACCTCACTGGGTTGTAGTAAAAGTTCTGAATCCACAATTTTAAGCATGCAGAATCTATTAATCTTGGCATGTATGTGACAGAAATAGGAGGGTCTACAAGCTTGAACAACCATTGTTCATTAGAATTTGGAAACCTTATAAAGACCTTCCACAAAAAGCATGAAGACTGAGAAATGAGATCAGCTGCATGAGGTTTTATCTGTTCCTGCTTTGTTACAGCAGAAGTTTTCAGATGCTTAGCCATTAAATCAGCTTTAAGCAGAAGTCTGAGGTATTTGGATTTTATTTCTTCTTTTTTTTTTAAAGACCATTCTAAAGATGTTTCTGTGCAAAGCTAGGTGCTCTGTCTGGATTCCATTGAACAAAGCAGGCTGAGAGATACACTACTTCCACAGTAGTTCTGCTTTGTAACTGTGAGGAACTATTTGCAACTGGACAGCCTACATTCCTCTACACTCTGCACATTTAATAGGCACTCTTAAGGTATATGGGAAATTCTGTGTTTTCTAAATGTTTTTCACACATGCTAATTTAAAAGCTGATCAGCTGCTATGCAAATTGAGGCCAAATGACAAACCTGTGTCCCATTTATTTCTCCATGGGAGGCGTAGGGGGAAGGAAGCAAGTGCATGTATGTCCAAGCATAAGTGTCTGTACAGGAGACTAACACATCAACCTCTATACTTTCTAGCAAGGTTCTTACAGGTTTTCTGGTTTGTCTCTTCCCAAGGGGATGCAATTTTAGATGCATGACTTTTTGAAAAATAACTGAAGGCTTCTAGTGCTTAACTTCATTCAGAGGTCATTTTCACACACATGCAGCTCCAGCTCAAGAGGTCTGCCAGCAAGGGTGGGTCAGAAAATTGATAGAAGGGAAAAGAAGAAAAACCATCCTGTTCAACCTGATACTAAGACTCTCACTGTTCAGTGAGAATCTTTCAGAACAAATCTTTCAGCACAAAACCTCTGCATTTGACAGAAACAAAAGGGGGGGAGGGCATGGTGTTCATGTGGGCACAATAAGAAAGATCAAATATGAACAATTTTAAGTCCAACTGCAATCAGCAACACCCTTTAAACATTTGTCTAAAGTATTAGCTCACAAATTTCACCTTTTACGGGGGTGGGGGGGAGTATCTCAGCTGAGAGTAAGCAGAAGTTTTTGAAAATACTGTAAATGTTTTGAAATTCCAGCTGAATCTTTTAAATGGCTCTAAAGCAGAATCACACTGCAAATGAGAAGTGAACTTTAGGAAATGGTTGAATTACTAGAGCTTGCATGACATTATTTTCAACCTCTCTGTATATTATGACAGTGTGAAAAGTCGTATCTTCTCCTGCATTCCTAACTCAGTTACACAGAACACTCGGCATAGAGAAGGATCATTCACCACTTTATTTTTGCCTCATGTTTCAAAGCACAAGTTGATGTTGCGCTCAGTGCAAGCTGCTTGCTTCTCAACTTTGACAGTCCTGTTTTCATTGATCTCAGCTGCAGTTAGCAATTGAACATCCAGAAGCAGCCAGGATCTGCAATAACTAGCTAACAGAACAGAAGACTAAAAGAGAGTAAAACCTTCTTAAGTACCTGCTAGGTAGCTAATTGTGTTCCAAAACCCAACTTTGGAAAGAGAATCTTACCTAACGGCTACACAAAGGTCTCGTCCTTCTGCCAAAACCTGTGCATCTTTCTGACCATAACCCTCTGCAGGACCAGGTGGTATGAATAAAAGAGCTCTGTCAACCCAGGAAATTAAAAAATTAATGCTGCTTCACTAGTTCTTATGCAGTCAAACTTAAAAGCTATACAGACTGTGTGCCCCGTGGCCAGCAGGCAAGTCAGCAGCAGAGTCTGGTAGGGGCACATGTGAGCATACTCATAACCTCATCAAACTTTCACTTGGAAGGTAAAAATACTAGTACTAATCCTGCCACCCACTACCAGTTTCAACAGGTGAGATGCTACAGATTCTTAGTGCAACAGTTGTAACAACATACATAACAAGGAAGGAAAGGCAGTACAGGATGTTTTTCTTAAGGTGTCCACACAAAGTGCCTGTGGAGTCTGAAAGTCTTCAAAATAATCAGGAGGTGACCCTTCAATTTCAAACTCTGTAAGTGACTCTCTCATGAGATCTGTCAAAATATCAGCATAGAGATTGGGGAAAAAAGATTATGTACCATAGAAAAATGAAATACAAGCAGTCCACTGCTTTGCATGAAAGACCAGAAATCAAGCTTTTAGCTCCAAAACATTTTTACATTGCTATCAGAATGATCCTGCCACCCTACAAAAATAATAGTTAAAAAATTGCTCTGATAAATTAAACAAAAAAACCTCTCTGGACTAAAACTGTACATGCAATAAAATGGGGAAGACACAGGAAAAAATCTGCAATATTATAGTCAGATTTGACATAAATCTTAAAAGAAATAAAGAATAACTTTTGTGAATAAAAAAAAGTTGTCTTAGTGCAGCAACTACAGACTATATGCAGAGGATCCAGTATCTAACATTGTAGTCATGAGATTTGTATGTCAAGAACCCAGATATTCTTCATCTTGGTATCTTAAAGCACTTCAAAGGTTAGGCATGATGATGTAATAGTCTCTGCTTTAGCTGATAACTGTTTTATGACTTCAAGGGAAAAGTCACAAGAACAGTTCCCCAAAGCATTCTGTTCAAGAAACACTGAATCCACACAGTTACAGTTGATGTAGTTTTCCTTCAATGGTGAATAAATTAAAATTAAAAGATAAATTAAATAATTAAGCAACATTCACAGAACAGAAAAACAGGCATATAAGAAAGACCTACTAGTATGAACAATTTAGAAAAAAAACGGCAATAGTTTAAGGAACAGTATAATTAACAAAGCATTTGGCTACTTCTTTAAGTGGTAATTATGAAATCTAAAATAAAACTACACTAGGTACTTCCAATTCATATTCTACCAATGTATAACAGGAGTTTAACTACCCCCCTGAAATTGACTAACTGGTTAACTGAGAAGAAAGAAACATGTTTTGAAATGCAAAATTTCAAATGGACCCTTTTACTCCTCCCTTTGTTACCAGTCTTCTTTCAACTTGTCTTTGAACTCCCTTGTTTCTGTTCCTACACTCTCTTTCTGAATTCTCCACCAAAAAGCTGTTCCTAAATTCTTTAGTTTCTTCAGCAGTGGTAGTCACCACAAAGAACAAATGCTTTTATTATAACAGCACCTTCTGCAAAGCTGCATCTCATTATATGGCAACTTCTGGACCTGTTCTCCAGACTCAAATACCACATTACAATACATAACACTTAGAACAATTTGTTTGAAACTTCATTCCCTGAAGAACTCTACAGCCTCACTAAAATCACACCTTGAGTTCTCATAGAAGGGAAAGAGAATGCAAAACATCCCGCTGTTTCATGAAGGTTCACAATGTGTTTCATACTTAGGCTCTTGAGCTTACGATCCAAGACAAGCATACCTAGTTCAGAGAAAGCAAGGGGCACAATCCACCAAAACCATCACACAGTCCAACTGCTACAGCATTTCCTTCCCGGAGTTATGTTTTCAGGGAAGTAGTCCAAGAGTTGTCATTAAAGTTGGACACTTTAAAGGCAGCAAAATGTATAAAACTGTACACCAGTCAACTAAGCCAGAAGAAAAGGGTCAATGCACTTCATATACTGAGGACTACTTCCACTCTTGCAATAGAGTGCCAGATGTACTCATGGTACGACGTCACTTAACACCCCTAAACTGTCATCCTCATCACCACTGTCAGGCAGGCTCTGAAATCATGAGAGTGATAGTTAGCCAGCCACAGCCTACCTTCTGACAGACAAGCAACCAAGCACAATTCTTCTGCCTCATCCCTCTCCTGTGCAAGGACAGGTTAATCGTCCAGCACTTCCCCCAAGTCTCTGGGAAAGCAGGAGGAAGTGATGCCAATATAACCAGACTACCTCTGCACTTACTCCCCTCAGGTTTCCCTGTGCTGTCACATTTCTGCTTGCACTCCTCACAAGATAACCTTGCAAGCAAGTTTTCAATACTGAGCACCTTGTAACAGTGTTATACTACAATACTGAAACAAGAATACACACCTAAGAGAGCTACTATTATGAAAGTACTGTGTTAAAACTGAAACTAAGACAACAGTTAAAACTTTTCTGGTTTTTAACACTGTTTTGAATAGCATTGACACAACAGACAGCACAAATAATCTAATTGCATAGAAGGCTTTGTAGTCTGTACAAATACTAACAATGCTGACTTGACTTGTAACATATGTGGCATCCTGTACGTCCCTGGACAGGAGGAATAGACAAGTTTCAAAGAGAAAAACTGAAAACTCAGAAGTCAGGACAGAGTTTAGTTACATGAAACCCATAGACATAAATCAAATTAGCTGCTGTAGAAATTTATGATGGGAACATGGCACAGAGTACTAAGTTTACATAACAGTATGAAAGTCAGTGATTAGACAGGGAAGAATGTCTCTGAAAACTACAGAAAAGACAAATTAGTAGAAATAGAAAAAGGTCAAGGTGCGTAACATAAGTTAAGGAGGGCAACTTGCAAAAGTTCTAAAAGAAATCACCCAGAAGGAGCTTTGATATAGGAGGAACTGGAAAAAGCACAAAGTGTACCTGGCGTGAGACAAAGATTATAACAATTAAATTGTTAAATAATATAACAAAGATTAGAACAAATTGTAACAATTTCTGTGATGATCACACATCACAATATTGAACCTGCAGTCTCCTACGTTACACAAGATGTTTTAAAAGTTAAGACTGTACAAGGACAAGAAGCTGCAGATATTGGTCACAGGAGAAAAACAGCAGTGGAAAAAAGGGTCAGGTAACTGCTATAACACTGAAGAGCTGAACTGTGTTCATTAAACAGACTTTTCTTACCCAGAACTGAGAAAATAAAAAGCTATTGTTTGTATGGCTATAGCAAAAACTAAACCACAGCACAGAAGTTTCTTGAGCATTCTTGGAAGATCACCCTTTAAGCATGCAGTGGTTCAGTACCATACATATTGCTTTAACTGTTCAATTTTTTTTCTCCCTTTATCTCAGATGTGCCAGAATTCTTTGCTACTATGACTAGATCTGCTATCCCATCCAACACAATTAGCAAAACATCTATATCTCTCACGGCACCACCTTTTTTTTTTTTTTTTAATTTTTTCACTCTGTCCTGGTTTCAGCTGGGATGTAGTTAACTGTCTTCCTAGTAGCTGGTACAGTGCTATGTTTTGAGTTCAGTATGAGAAGGATGTTGATAACACTGATGTTTTCAGTCATTGGTCAGTAATGTTTCATCTAAAGTCAAGAGTTTTTCAGCTTCTCAAGCCCAGCCAGCGAGAAAGCTGGAGGGGCACAAGAAGCTGGCACAGGACACAGCCAGAGCACCTGACCCAAAGTGGCCAATGGGGTATTCCATACCATGTGATGTCACATCTAGTATAGGAACTGGGGGAGTGGGGGTGGGGGGATTGCCGCCTGGGGACTAACTGGGCATTGATCGGCGGGTGGTGAGCAATTGCATTGTGCACCATTTGTACATTCCAGTCCTTTTATTATTACTGTTGTCATTTTATTAGTGTTATCATTATTAGTTTCTTCTTTTCTGTTCTATTAAACCGTTCTTATCTCAACCCATGAGTTTTACTTCTTTTCCTGATTTTCTGTTCTATTAAACCGTTCTTATCTCAACCCATGAGTTTTACTTCTTTTCCTGATTTTCTCCCCCATCCCACTGGGTGGGGGGGGAAGTGAGTGAGTGGCTGTGTGGTGCTTAGTTGCTGGCTGGGGTTAAACCAGGACACACTCATCCTCCTTTCAGCCTGGTCATTACTGACTACCTGAGGCATATTGCAAAATAATGCAAGATTGATAACATGAAGTTAAACTTTCAGGCAGTAACCAAGGCCAACAAGCATGTTAATGATAATCTACATCTCACTGAAAACTTCTTTTTAATAGCGAGTATTAACGCTATCCAGACAGGACACTTCAGCTTCCCCATCTATCAGAAGACTCAAATATTCAGTCATTTCTTAAGCTGGACAGCAAGCAGGTGTCATGTATCAGAAATCTCAGAACTGCAGGGAAAGCTTATTTGGGAAATATGAAGGACGTGGTTGCCACATTGATTAAGTACACCAACTTCCCAGGGTGAATCCTTTTGCCTTTTCTCTTCCCACCAGCTCAAGTGCATATGCAAGATATGAATTCCATCTCTAGCATTTCCACTACTGCAAAAGCCCACAAAGGCTTAGCCCATCCTTTTGTTACACTGCCTCAATGATAAGTCAATATATTCACAAGAACATTGTCAGAACATAGTTTACTTTGCCTTTGAAAAACAGAGTTCTTAGAGCAGGGAGACTGCCCACAGTGTGCCACTACCACATTCAGTTACATTCAGGAGACTTTTCCTCAATAGCATTGTTTAAACCTTATTCAAGAAGTTTACACAGCTCTCAGATAATTACTGCATGGAAAAGATTCCTTTGTTCTCTGTTTAAACAAAGACAAACAAAGCAGACTTCAGACATACTTTTTGGTATTGCTAATTTCAAGGAAGCAGCAAGCTGGTTTAGCTAGTAGCCAGAACCCAAACTTCCCAAGCAGGTGCAAAAACACAAGCTAAAATTGGAATACAGAAAACAGCTGGAAGCAGGCCTTGCAGCAAACCACTAGGTTTGTGCAGGCATTTTAAGATCTTCCAATCTCCATCCAGCTCTAGTGAAATTACAGCTTTGTACACTCTGGCTTGACAGCAATTCCAGCAGCGGAATGTGGAGTGGACACATTCCCGATTCATAAGTCACCTTGAAGAAGCAGTGAGGGTTTACTATAAAAGCTTCCTAATCATTCATAGCAATTAAAATCAAGGCTGTTGACCAGAAATCCAGTTACTTACCATTTTAAAGAGAAAAAATGGTTTAAGTAATTTGCTAAGTAAAAGCAGGGGGAGAGCCAAAACCTACCTTTAAGGAGATAAAAAGGAGAGCAAGAAGACAGAATCATGAGTGAAGTCAGAGGGAGCTACCTCTGCTGCAGACCTCTGTCTCCCTTGCCAGGGCACTGCCTCCACTTTTCCAGAGCATCCTCAGGACCTGCTCTGTTCAGGAGCAAGCAGAGTAGCACACTGCCAGTAAAGCAAATGTGGAAGACATGACCCAGCCAGCTCCACACAGGCATGCAAACATGCTGGATGAAGCACAGGCAGAACTTTCAACCAAGGAGTGCTTATCCTCATCTAGCACAGTTCTGCAATACTAGACAAGGTCTTAAAAGTTTCAAAGCAATCTTAATTTTCTAGTCTATTAAGATCAGTAACAGACACGACCTGGGGTCAAAGGGAAGATAAAACAGAATTATGACAGGATTTAACAAGATCAGGTGAAGGGCAAATAAAGTGACAGATGAAATTCACTGCCAGTAACTACAAAAGAAGCCACACAAGAAGAAAAATAATCCCAGCCACACTTCTGGACTAAAAGCTTCCTTTTGCTTCCTCCCCTTAAATGGAAATGGTCTCTTTGCAAAGCTTCTGATACGAGTAACAGAGGAACATTCAGAATTAGCAGAAAAGGACTACAGAACAAGACTGAAAATGCTGTACACTCAGAGTTTGCCAGTACCTTGAAAACTGCATTCTTAAGAGCCTGTAATTTGAGTCACAGAACAGTGATAAACTAGAGCGGGGTCAGGGGAGGTGGGTGGGTTGGAGAAAACTTACAGACCTGGACTCTTCAGCTTAGAAATTAGATGACTGAGTGAATAACATGAGTGCCACAAAGAAGGCGGACAAAGAAAAGTTACTCAGTGTGCCTCAAAAAAAGTCCAGTCCACTGAACACCATGTGCCTGATACAACTTGCAGCTCAGAAAGTCCCTTACCAGGACTTCCTGAAGCTTGGGTCATATGATAGGATGATTTACTTAGCTTGTGCTTCACTCAAACTCTGTTCTTAAGCATCTACTGAGGGCCATGAGTAGCAACCAGGTATGATCTAGACTGACCTAGGACTAACCTGTATCTGACAAAATAAGAACAATTTGTTCCAAAACCACTGTTCACCTTCCACAAACATCCCCCCAGACTTTAAGTCCAGTTGTAGATAGGTACCAGGTTTTGGAAAGCACTTCAGTACCTTTGTGTGGCCTCAGTAAAGCTGCAAGACAGAACAGAACATCACCAGCAGGACCGACAGCAGTCCCTCTCAGTGTAGGACACCTGTTAACTGACATTGTGTGGCTTACTGGGCACAAGCAGTTTTCCACAACCCTAGCAGGCCTATCACAGACTGCTAAGTGCCTGAACAGGGCAAAATAAACCTCCTGGCACAAAGCCAGATAGAATCTATGAGACACCTTCTCCTGACTCTGAAAGTAGTCTGCTCGATTACCAGCTTTTCTTTTTGCACTACCCATGTGCAGCACTTTGCAAAATACAGCCTTTCTGAGCACAACAGCAATATAAGTAAAAAGATTCTGCCCCATGAAGCAATAAAGCATGGCATGCTATTTCCCGGTTTAGAAGCCAGGTACCAAGCCTATGACCTTCCTGAACACGACCAAGGGTCAGATGTTGATTTCTAGCAGGATACAAGGACTGAGGAAACTCTGATCTTTCTTCAGATTGCTGAACACTTAGCATATGACAGACTATTCTGTTCTCGGGTACCTGGAAACTGAAACTAGAGGAAAGAACAGCAGATAAGGTTACGGCTGGAGAAGCTAAGAGAGAAGAATGCAGCAAACAAAATACTATGTACATCCTCTGGAAGTGATGTCTTTGTTTCTCCTCCTCCTCAAGACACCCAGAGGTGATAGATGGTAAGATGAGCTGGAATGTAGGTGAACATTATTAGGAGTTAGGATCTGAGTACCAAGGAAATAAACAAGGGTATATGTAGCCAAGGCTAAACATTAGGAAAAAAGGAACTGAAGAGAACACCTCACAAACACAAGCTCAACCCAGGGACTAATATTAAAAGGTTCCCACTTCTGCCAATAATGGGATGTTACAACAAGTTCAAAGTACCCTATAATAAGAACCCAACACAGAGCCGCTCTCAATACAGTCCCTTAGAAGCCATTGGAAAGACTGGAATACCCTGCTTAATGCTCCTAATAGTCCTATGTCTAGATCTCCTTTCAAGAGCTATTCTGAGAGAGAAAAGCACAATCCAGATTTTATACTCAAGTACTATCAGCAGCCTGCTTCAATAAGCCATTTAATATTAGTTCTCCCAGAGTCAAATGTCTAAGCTATGCTCTGGATTTCTAGACACAGATCCTCACACTTACCTAACTGCCAACGTTTTCTACAATATGTTCATAACAGAAGCAGCATCTTGTGATGGGAAACTCCCCCATTTTTTGCAGGAACTTGTTTCTCTCCAATACTGGCAACCATACTACGAAGCTTATGAGACTGAACTCCAAGTTGAAAATAATGGTGATGCTAAAGCGTTTTTAATGAACAGTTCAGCTGGAAAAAAAAGAACCGTAGTCAGATGTTTAGTTCTGTAGGACAGGGTTAATACACTTCTGTGAAATGACAAAATGTTTTTGGGTGATAAGGGCAATTCAGGTTTTCTGCTTTTTACTTGATAAGAAAGAAAAGCTACCTAATATTCATCACATGCCTTGAACACAGTTTACATCGTATTTGTGCATATCAAACATGAAGCAAAAAGCACCAAACACGTACTAGTACCGTAAGCACAGGAGGAAAGCACTAGGGCCACACGAGCAAACCATACAGCAGAGCCTGGTAAAAATTACATTCAGCAGCTGAGGTTGGCGTCTACCAGCCGGCAAGCTTATGCTTTGCAATACTGAGGGTTAGGAGGGAAGGATCACTAACCTCGAAATGAGAGGCCTCTAGCTTCAGTCTCCTGAATAGTGAGGATTACTCAAAACTGCAGGTATAGAGTGGAAACCAAGCTATTCCTTTGATTCATGAACAAACTGAATCACATAAATAAAGGTAAAGTTCAAAAAAATATCTGCACATTGAAGCCACCGCATCTGTGCGTTTGCATTCAAATGCAAATTCACTTTGCATTACTGTAGATCTGCATGCAACAGAAAATAAAAGCTTTTCTTCCTGAAATACCAAGTTATTCTCTCTTTCTCCCCCTCCCAAGTTCCCAAGTATATGTTCCTCCATCATTGATGCTATCTCTATCATTATCTCCACATGGGGAATTTTTTTAACAGCCAAATGTATAAATAAATCAATGCCATCATTATTTATTTACTTTTACAAAGCACTTGCTTACTGTGTGGGTCTGTCCAAAATTTAATCTATATCCCAATATCCCAATCTATCTATCTCCCAATAGCCCCCCAAAGACTATCAAAACAGATTACTTGTGCATTTACAAAAAAATAGACAAAGCACAGCAATTTTATCAAATGACAGAGCATTAGGTCACTCATAAGTAGATTTTACTGCAAATCACAGATCAGTCTGAACACTACAGTTTACATTCCATTTATACAGCTGGATTATTTCTGCATCTTTCTTAGTCCTGCAGTTGCTTTCTGTCTGCTGTGTGGAAAAAAAAAAAACCCAAAACCAAAACACAAACAAAACACCACCACCACAAAACCCCCACAACTTTCTGGAAGCCTTCTGGGCAAAGTTAAAAATCTGAAACCCCCAAAAGCTAAGCAAAAGAGACGATATATCAATCTCTCTCTATGTCAAAAGATTTTGGTTTAGCATTTCATTTTCAATTTCATAATTTTATTTTCTTTACAATTCCACACTTTTCCCCCATGGCGAACTTACAACTGTATACAGTATCCTAAGATTTCTGACTAGTGAGTAACCTAGAGAACATCAGTAGGATTCTGCTGTACATACACATTTCTTTATTCAAAATAATGGCTGCTGTGCAGCTCATTTTCAATTTTACATGCAAGCTATAGGATAAGGAACCCAGAAAAAACTGCCTTTGGGATCAAATACATTATCCTTTTCAGCTGTAGAACTTTTCTAGGCAGCAAACTGCTTAAGTCATAAGTAATTACACACAAAACAATACAAGGCGGTGAGCTCACTTTCCTCCCCTACATGAGCTTTTTCACCCAGCTCTTCATACACCTCATCTTGCCCCAGGAGACCCTATGTAAAGTAGTTGTGTTTCCTTCTTCAAGCATCTGTCTTGGAGCTGTGACGAAATTACGAGCTTAGATTCCCTGTGCAGTCAAAGGAGAGATAAGCACATACAGATAGGCAATGTTTGTGTGCATTGGTTATCTACGTAAATAATTCCAGATTTCATTATTCCAGGCCACCTCATATTGGGTTTACGTGGCAAGGTTTTGGTAGCTGGGGGCTACAGGGGTGGCTCCTGTGAGAACGTGCCAGAACCTTCCCTTATATCCGACAGAGCCAATGCTAGCTGGCTCCAAGACGGACCCGCTGCTGGCCAAGGCCGAGTCCATCAGCAACAGTCGTAGCGCCTCTGTGACAACATATTTAAGAAGTGGTAAAAACTGCTGTGCAACAGCAGCCAAGAGACAAGAGCACAGGAAGCAACTCTGCAGACCCCCAGGTCAGTGCAGAAGGAGGAGGAGGAGATGCTCCAGGCGCCAGAGCAGAGATTCCCCTGCAGCCCGTGGTGAAGACCACGGTGAGGCAGGCTGTCCCCCTGCAGCCCATGGAGGTCCATGGTGGAGCAGATATCCACCTTTCAGTCTGTGCAGGACCCCACACCAGAGCAGGTGGATGCCTGGAGGAGGCTGTGACCCCATGGGAAGTCTGTGCTGGAGCAGGTTCCTGGGAGGGCCTGTGGCCCCATGGAGAGGGGCCCACACTGGTGCAGGTCTTCTGGCAGGACTTGTGGCCCTACAGGGAACCCATGCTGGAGCAGTCTGCTCCTGAAGGACTGCACATGTGGAAAGGTCCCATGCTGGAGCAGTTCATGAAGAACTGCAGCCCGTGGGAAGGACCCATGCTGGAGAAGTTTGTGAAGGACTGTCGCCTGTGGTGGAGCAGGAGAAGAGTGAGGAGTCGTCCTCCCCCTGAGGAGGAAGAAGCAGCAGAGACAAGGTGTGATAAACTGACCCCAACCCCCATCCCCTGTTCCCCTGCACCGCCAGGGGGGAGGAGGTAGAGAGAACCAGGAGTGAAGTTGAGCCTGGGAGGAAGGGTGGGGTGGGGGGAAGGTGTTTTAAGAATTGGTTTTATTATCCTACTCAACTTTTGATTGACAATGAATTAAATTAATTTCCCCAAGCTGAGTCTGGTTTGCCTGTGACCATACTTACTGAGTGATCTCCCTGTCCTTATCTCAACCCACGAGCCTTTTAGCATATTTCCTCTCCCCTGTCCAGTCGAGGAGGGGGAGTGATAGAGTGACTTTGGTGGGCACCTGTCTTCCAGCCAAAGTTAACTCACCACAACATAATAACCTTCTTTCTCCACAGGATTTCATTTTAGTTTCCATAGTTCCTAATTTTTTATGTTCTGCACAAAAGAACTGCACTCTGGAATTTTCTTCATGTCTCCTAATTCAGTAATAGGTTACAGAAGTAATCAGCACACTTTTCTTTCTAATGGATTTCTTGGTGTTTCCTTCTCTGTAGTTGCCAATTCTCAACTTCTGGTATTTTTTTCTTTGAACGTAAGGTATCTCATTTCCTGGTGTTCTTGCCTGGCTACTTATCACCGACTCTCACTCTGTTCCATCAGGAGTTCCCCCAGTCCCATCACACTCTTACCTTTCTCAAACAAGACCCAGCTCTCCCAAACACTCCTATTACCATAGCTCCTTGTGCTCCAACTGATACTCATGGTAACATCTGAAAGCAAAAGCAGCAACACAGATGCACGTCAGCCAGTACGAGTCACATATCCACATAGCTCAGCAGTTTTCAGTTGTTCATCTAGCACCTTAGCAGCAAAAGTACCCATTTGAATTCAAACTCTATCAGATACATGAAGGCTTTGAGAAAGAGGGCAAGTTACTGCAGTTTTACTCAGTCTATAAGGTCATTTTAAGTGACTAACTCCTTCTGATGGGGACTGCTATTACAAGTATCTTTATACGACGTAGAACAATTACCACTTTTGCTTTTAATGAAGGCACACCTGTACCCAATCCAGAACACAGGGCTCTCAGATTTACACACAATGTATACACACAGATTTAAAAACATACATATAGTCTAGTTTACTTTTAAGGTATATTTCAGTTGAAGCCAAGATCTCATGAAGTAGTGCATAGAACTGGAAGAGAAGTATTTAAGTAGCCAGGTCACCCAGTCCCAATAACAAGTCATTAGCTAGTAGTGTTATATATCGTAGACAAGGTTCACAAAAAAGCCCGTGAAGTCTACAATGCATTCAACACACATAAAGCTACGCTGCTGCAGAGCCAGTTTGCTCCTCAGCAGTACCTCTTTTTACACCATAAGTAATGCACTGAGGCAATCAGAAGTCAAGGAATGTGACATCTTTTTAAGAGATACAGAGGTGATTGTTTTAGATATTGAGGTATGTAAGTTCATGTGCCTTTCTGTAAGTATTCCCACATGCACAAGGTGTTTGTCTCCAGCAGCAAATGAACAACTGAAAATATGCAAGGCAAAAGAGTGTTAGAACCTAAGACACTGGATTTCTCACCAGTTGTGCATGTTTTGAACTCTCAGCCCTTGTTTGAGAGCATCAGTATGCTAATAACAGTAGTAACAGCAAGTGGGAAAATAGAGAATATTCAACAGAAATGTAAATGTATATTTAAAGGAGACTTTGAACGAACAACAACCCTGTGACTTGTGAGATACCCATCTTTGTTTCAGCACACTACCCTTTTCTCAGGGCTGCTCCTACTTCAACAGCCTCTGGGTCATCTCCAAAAGCAAAAGGAAGCCTTCTAGTAGCCTCTCTATAGTAATGAAGATCAGCCACCAGACTTTTGGAAGTCTACAGGAATAGTATCTCTTGCCTCCCTGTTTCCAAATACATGCCTCACAGTGCAAGAGCACATATGCTTCCTTTAATGTAGGCATAAACAAGTGAAATCAACAAACACAGACCAATACACCACAGATCAATTTTCATGATACTTGATTTGCAAAGTTGAAGCATGAGTGTTCGTGGTTGATGATAAGAATTATGCCTATACTTCTGGTGACAGTAAAGCAAATCTGCTCCTGAAAACCTACGTGCTTCTGCTCTATTTCACAATGTTTTCTGGAAAGTAACATCTGCATTGCCTAGGTGAGTAAACTTCAAATTTAAGCTCTCACTACCAAAGTTTTTGCAACACAAAATATGCCATACCCAGAGCAAAACTCCAGGAGTTCAGACATAACCAGAGATCAGCCAGCCACATTTCTTTTTTGTATATACACAAACCAAGATCCACTTCCCCTTCTTTTTGTGTCATAAATTCATAACAATAGCAGTTTGTTTCACATGCAAAAGCCTTCCTTGTTAACAACATAAAAACAAAGTTCTAAGCCCAGTTTTGACAGCATTCATACAAAATCCTCACAGGGAATCCAAACAGTGGAAGCAAGACAGTGTTTTGTTTACCAGAGCTCAGAATCATTTTCACATCCCAGAAACATGTCTCCCAGAGGTGTTTCTTCAACCTCAGCTTTCTAACTATATTTTCCATTGAGACCTCTGGATAGCCCTGGAGAAGAGACATCCACATGTCCTGGTTTCCTCTTTCCTAAGGCTACGTGATAGTGCTCTCATTTTGATGCTACTGCTCCTTTGATGACAAAAACAGTTCCATTGGCCACAAGAAGACCGAACACAATAATGTGCAAGAGGTGCAATTCAGCCCACCAAACTATTTTTATTACACTTTGAAATTTGTTGCTTCAGCAATAGCCTTGAAAAGGACAAGCTTAATTGGGTTGGGAGGTAGGAAAAAACAAGGAAAAAGCCTGGAAAGCCATGAGATCAAATCCAGGAAGCTCCAGCATGACTTGTCAAATTAGCTGACAGGAGCACAAAATTTTTGAACACAAGGAGCAACAAAACAAGACAGCAAAAGCTAGGCAAAGCAAGATAAAGGCATAAACCACAAATGTTTTGTAGGAAATTGCCTCTTAATTTCATCACATGGACTGCCAGGACAAGGGGGCTGAATTATTCCAAAAAGGCACCACGTGGGCCCACAACATGGCTGGAAATTTCTTTTCAATACCAAACATAACTGTTAGGAACTTTCAATTTCAAGCACCTCTGAGCTGGTGGTCTACATAAGAGAACAGGCAAGTGTATTGGTAAGCAGTGATTCTCCAGGTGAACTGGGACTATAACCCATGAATAATGGGTTATCAGGCCAAAATGTTCTTATCAATGACTTACCCTGTTTCTCAGAACAGGATAAACTCTCCCAGAATGAGCAATTCAAAGTGACTTTCATGTCTGAGAAGACCATCTTTGCCACTTTAGCTATACAGATTAAGTTAGCACAGCATAACTTTCTAGCACAGACAAACGCTAAGCTGTAACTCCAAAGATGCTGGATAATAAACACCAAAGCATGTCAGTACACAGACATTCAACAGAAGTCATCCCAACTGTACTAACAAGTATTTAAGTATTTTCATCTATTGCTCTCTATAGAGATAATAAAATCTTTAGTGGTTATTCTAGGCCCTCCCTCTACAGAGATGCAATAAAACTTAGCCAGCATTTCTTCTCCAAATTGTATAAATTCATGATCTTTAGAAGATTAAAATTAAAAATACTTCAGTAGGCAATCATTTTGGTATCTCTTTGCTGGACCATCTGCCTTAATTTTAAAATCCCTTGAGACAGAAAAGGCCTCCAAAACTAGACATGGTGCCTTGAAAACGAAGCTCTCCTATGGCCTTGTACAATCATAGAATGATTTCCTATGTCTTGCCTTCTGATGCAGACTATTAGACTTCTTTGCTACTCCTCTTTTTGTCACTGCTACACTCGAGAGAAAAAAACAAAAGGGTAAAACAGCAAAGAAGGGAGAAACACAGAGGTAAGGAAGAACTAAGCTACTAGAAACATTTGTCTCCTTGGGACATCAGTCCCAAACAGAAAATACAGCATCCAAAAAATAACTGATAGAAAACAAACACTTGACCTAACACGGAAATATAAATGTTAAAAGAATAATAAATGAAACAAATGGCAAAAGTCTTTGCTTTAAAATGTTTTAAGGCCACTTTTGCCCCAACCTAACTAGAGACTTGGAAACTCCAGAAAACTCTGGTATTCCTGCCACACAGCCTCTGTGCAGCTGGTTAATGAGATACAGATGACACTTCAATTAATTCAAATTAAACAAGTCCACAACAATATGGGCAACTCATTTACTTTGAAAATTCTTTTATGACACAGATGTTTTAAGAGCGATCCTCAAAAGAAATCAGTAGTTACATAAGGAGCAGAATTAATGAAAACTGGTTTTCATGGATTTTTGTTCTGTATTTTTATGTTCCCTCCCTGCAATAACCCAGTTCCCCTCTAAGTCCTTACAATTCCCATTCCCTGCAATTCCTTTCGTTTCCCTAGTCTCCCTTAATACCTACTTAATACCCTCCATTCCTTCCTGTGTCCCTGTAAGAGAGACCATACACTGCAGCTGTTTGGAAGCAAATCGCTGGCTAACTGCCCAGCAACTCTACCTATGTCCATTGGTTAGTAAGCCAAACAGAACAGCATCAGCCCCCTTCATAGTGTTTTCTTCAGGGGGCAGACTAATTTATCTACTATTTAACCACTGATTTCATACAATTCTTTTTAAGAAATGAAAGAGCCTCACTCAAGTCAGAAGCTATTTACACAGAAACAGGACTAAAAGAATGACAGCTTTACATAGAATGCCAACTTCACATTTACATGGGAAGGCAACCTGAGGAGGTCTTATACCACAGTTTTTTGCTCTTTGCCTACTTTTCTGCTGTGCTCATATTTTTTTTACTCACTGAATTCTTGTTTGTACCATTTATCCCTAAAAACACTATAGAAGATTTATGCTGTAGTAGAATCATCACATCATAAATACTGATTAGGTAAAGACTAACAGAAAAAAATGAAAATATATCAGTGCATATCTTTTATATTTTTGGTTTATTTGTAGATATTTTACTCACATACCCTACAAGCTTGAAAAAAAACTCCTCCCATTACTGAACAACACATGTCTCAATTCATTTATCTGGCACCTTCCAAGAAAACGTACCAAGTATGACATCAAAGACAAGACTCAACATCCCCTACACCTCTAAGACTGGAAAAAATAAAAGCTTTTGTCTGTCAGAAGAAAACAGACTGCTTGTACATAAACCAGCAAGTAAGTAAGTTAGGAAGAAGGGTTGAGAGGCAGAACATACCTCTGCTTTCAGCAATCCTTTAAATACAAACAGCTATTGATGCTTTACTCAAAAGCACTTATACACAAAATATCCATTGCAAAAGGTATTTTTGGGTGTGTGTGGAGGAATTGTGTTAAGATGATCATGGTGAAAAAATCAAGGTTGGGGAAAAAAAAAATCTCCCAAAACAGAGGTGACACTTGGATGCCTAAGCAAATTGAGTTCTCACCACCACTTCTGACCATGTGCAACTAAACCAGTCCCAAATTACTGTTACTTCTCTATTTACAGTGCCTGAAGCAGGCATCCCCAAGCCAAGGGTAACATGCCCACTACAGCATCATACAGAGTTATTCAGTTTGAAAGAGACTGCTGGAGGTCACTTAATCCAATTCCCCTGCTCAAACCAGGCCAATCTAGAGTAGGCTATCCAGCGCAGGCTCTCCAGCGCCTTGTTTGGCTAAATTTTGAGTATCTTCAAAGTTGCAAATTCCATAATGTCTCTGGTTCTCTGCTCCAGTGCTTGACCACCTCTAGGGTGAAAAAAATTCTTCTTAATATCTGACCAGAAATTCATGTGTTCCAGCCCAAGTCCTATTCCTAGCCTCTTGCCCTCACAGCATGAAAGAGACTGGCTGCATCTTTTCTGCATCTACCCGTGAGAGAAGGGTAGAGAGCATTGAGATCTCCCCTGAACCATCTCTTCATCAGGCTGTGCAACCCTGGTTCCCTCCACCTCTCCTCACAGGTCACATGCTCCAGCCCCTACACCATCTTGGTGTCCTCAAGCGAGCTCACTCCACCAAGTCAGTACCTGTCTGTTCAACAGAGCTGCTACCCACCCATTCAGCCCCCAGCCTGACCTTTTGCACACAGTTATTCTGCCCCAGTGCAAGACTTTGCATTTGCGTTTGTTGAATGCCATGAGGTCCCCAATTCTGCAGGCTGTCAAGGTCCCTCTGAATAGCACACCTGCCCCCCAGCATACCAACAGGTCCCCACATTTATGGTGTAATCTGTGAACTAGCTGGAGGACCACTATTCCACCAGAAGGATATGTTGTTCAGTAATAGGAGGGGTTTTTTCAAGTTCATAAGATGACACCATCCTAGTCACTGTTGTATCATTTTTACCGTATTTACCACTTTCATAGCTCTTCCCTAATCCCTCATGTTCACTATGTCCTTTTTAAAAAAAGTGGCCAAAATGCAACAAATCCTTTATGTTATTTTTCCTCAACATTCAAATGCTTCATTATTAGCACCTTTTGCATCTCACTGCATAAAAGCAGGATCAATAAGACTTATGCCTCATCCCCTCCACCACTCCCCCCACCCTCCAAAAAAAGAAAAAAGAATATCCATTTTTCTAGACTAGGAGCTAACCAGCATATTATGAATTTACAGACTGGCTAAGCATTTTCTCCTGAGAATTCCAGTGTGCGTTTCAGAATGTAACTGACTCAACCACCAAACTCGGGGTCATTCAGGATGACCAAATTACCCCACCCTTAGACTAATTTAAAATTAGGAAGAGAAAAATAAACCCATTTAACTTTTCATTAATCCAAAACTGTTGCAGATTATTAGTTTAAACAAGGACTTGTATACACACTTCTATGGCTTAGCATCATGGATGACCAACCAAAATATTACACAGTCAGCAAGTGAAAGACCCTACAGGCACAAGAGACTGCCAATGTTTTAAAAATGAAATTAAGTTTTAATGAAGAAAGGAATATTTTTCTGGGTGTTTCTCACTCATTTTTTCAGTCCAACTCAACAGACACCTATGAACAACATCAAATGTATCCTGACTCCCACTTTCTTGAAGTATGCCACTGCAGCATGTACCACAATTTGCTGCTTTACTACTTTACAAGCACAGTCACAGATTTCTTAAGTTTCAACACACTTCCCACACCAGTGGCTAAAAGCCTTCACTCCCAAGCTTCCAAAACTCACAGGGAATTTCTGAAACTGCTCAGAAGTCTAACCTGTATCCAACCTCCAAAATCATCTGCAAAAGCAATTTTCAGATCATATCATAAACACTTTATGTAATCTTGCTCAAAATCACACACAAACCACAAGGATCATACACTCCCAGGGTTTCTAAGCCAAAAGGCTCAATAACCTACTACTATAACTGCACAAAAATTCTTTACAAAAGCTACTGCTGACTCCTGCTTGGCTTGCTGGCACATCAATTTACAAACAGGAAAGAAAGTGATGCCACACAGAAGTTCCATACAGAAAGGCTGCACACACTAAAAATAGGCAGATAAACATGTTTTAAAGGGGAATTAAAAAAAAAAAATCACTTAAAAATGTCGACCCATAGGCAGGGGAAGAAAAAAAACCACAACAAATCACAATTCAGATCCTGCAAACATTTGCACATGCTCTTAATGAAAGCAGAAGTATCCATGTGCCTAAAAACCCAGTCTTCACCAAGTAAGAACCCAAGCAGATAGTAAATGTAAATCTCTAATGTTTTCACTTTGGAACGTGACCATATGCCAGGTGCAAAGCAGCAAAAGATAAAGAGGGAATAACCTTCAGCTGTGCTGAAAAAAAAACCATGCAGCAAATGTCTTCAAACTGTATGCTGCAGTTCCTTGGTGCTGGTTCAGTCGTACAGCACTTGTGCTGTTCCATGTATTCTCCAACAGACCCAACTGTTCTATATACACAGTTGACGTTACTAGGCATGCTTTGTGCTTTAGTAGCCACTCCCCAGGCTCTCATACAAATAGAAGTCATGTGAACAAATACTGTGTATGGCTTTTAGCAATTTTTAAACCATTTAAGGGTAGTGTTCCTAACAGGCAATTTTCCAGGTATGTGGATTATGAAGTATTTTAAAAAGATTCACAGAATTCATACTTTACTCCTTAATATACAGACTGGCAGAAAATAAATAACATAACTAACAACCTTCCTCCTGCCCTCCTTCCAAAGAAAATGTGTGCTGGAGCACAAATCAGTAGCATTACAGGAAAAAGTGCAAGTCCTTTATTCATAAGGGATAAAAGAAACAATCATAAACACCCTCTAAGAAACAATCATAAACACCCTCTAACAGTGTAAGTAATGTTCTTTTTGATACTGGCTGCATACCCTTGTGCTACAGTTGTGTACATTATACAAAAGAACAAAAATTCAACAAAAGACTTAAGTAAGCTCTTCTGATTTTTTTTTTTTTTTGGCAATTAAAGTGATGGAGTATGTCTCCTTTAAGATTATAATTTCCCATTTGGGATTGTCCCAGAAGCCAGTGACCAAGCCCAATTGCTTAGAGTTGTGAGCTCTGAAATACTACAACATTTCATTGAAGGCTCATTATTATGACAGCCCATGTCCAAGAAAACCACGCCAGCTGCTGGACAATGCAGCAAGCAACATAGATTATCTGTGTGGATGCAGAACTGTCCTGGTTTCAGCTGGGATAGAGTTAATTGTCTTCCTAGTAGCTGGTACAGTGCTATGTTTTTGAGTTCAGTAAGCAAAGACTGTTGATAACACTGATGTTTTCAGTTATTGCTAAGTAATGTTTAGTCTCAAGTCAAGGATTTTTCAGCTTCTCGTGCCCAGCCAGTGAGAAAGCTGGAGGGGCACAAGAAGCTGGCACAGGACACAGCCAGGGCAGCTAAACCAAAGAGGCCAATGGGGTATTCCATACCATGGGACATCACAGCTAGTATAGGAACTGGGGGAGTGGGGGTGGGGGGACTGCCGCTCGGGCATTGATCGGCAGGTGGTAAGCAATTGCATTGTGCATCATTTGTATATTCTAATCCTTTTATTATTACTATTGTCATTTTATTAGTGTTATTATTATCATTAGTTTCTTCTTTTCTGTTCTATTAAACCATTCTTATCTCAACCCACGAGTTCTACTTCTTTTCCCGATTTTCTCCTCCATCCCACTGCGGGGGGGGTGGGGGTGGTGGTGGTGGTAAGTGAGTGAGCGGCTGTGTGATGCTTAGTTGCTGACTGGGGTTAAACCACGACAAGAACCCCAGTCCCCAGTCGTTACAAGAGAGATCAGGGAAACATCTTGACACACTTTACCACCAACAGACTGATCACAGGTGTTATTTTTTCATACATCATGGCTGCAAAGGGCTTGCATGAGTGGGAGGATGCAGAGGCTCAACCTAAACACAATGCCA
Source organism: Haliaeetus albicilla (assembly GCF_947461875.1). Lineage (NCBI taxonomy): Eukaryota > Metazoa > Chordata > Aves > Accipitriformes > Accipitridae > Haliaeetus > Haliaeetus albicilla. The sequence continues at coordinate 44,585,956 of NC_091516.1, forward strand.
GTGATACAGCAACCCAGGAGCTTAGAGCTAGGATGCCAGGCTCTCAACTAAGAAAGATCTAGGGAAGGGTGTTTTAAGAATGAACATTTGGAGCATGAGTGTGCATTTGAGAAGCTCATGGTGTAGACTGTGCTTGCTTAAAATACTTCTGAGAATACCTATGACTTACTATTTCAAAAATCACTTCCTGCATCTTTCCCTAAATAAAGTGAAGTACGCATTCTTTGTTGTGCATTACACATCAAGTGACTTCCAGAAGGAAGCTTTATTTTAATTTTATTTACCAGAGAACAACAGTATTTTTCCCCTCAAGAATGGAGAATCTTTTTCTCAGAGAATTCTACCAACCAAGCATTTACAGCACTTCACACAAAGAAGAAAAAAATAGTTTAGAATAAGCATAGAAGAATGCAGTCAGAAGGTGTTAAAAAACCCCCACCACCCTGCACTAGAAAAAAACCACAACAAACCAAACAAAACCCAGATAAACAAAGGTGGGAGAAAGTAGCCCCATTATATTAGAATATTCATGCAAAGGGAGGTCCCACTGCTAACTTCATACGATGCTCTCTGACGTTTTGGTACTCTACCTTCTTGTTATCCCACTCACATCTTGCATCACATTGACAACTCTTATTAGATGACACACCTCCACCTGAACTTCTGATATGAAGCAGATGCCATGTGAGACAACACTTAAAATACCTGAGGTGCAAGAACTAAGAAAAAAAGCTGCAGTGCTATTGGTTGAAAAAGATTTAAAACCTACTTTTGTCAGAAAAAAAACATGGGGCAAAAAGATTCTGTACACGTGTAGATATCATTTTGCCAAGACGATGTGTGGGTGAAAAAAAGTGCTGTATAAGCAGCAAAACTAAATACAAAAAGTCAAGGAAAAAAAACCCAACTTTATTTTTTAATTGAGCAGAGCTTTTCCAAGACTTTACAATGTTCACAATCATGTTTATTAATATTCTTTAAAGCAATTTCTCATTTTAACCTTTTTGTGACAAAGCAAATATACTGAAACTGTGTTGAGAAGAATGTTGACTCTTCAGTCTCTACACCCACCTGAAAGCATGGGTCAAGCAGTGAGAATATGAAGCAGCGAAAGCACAAAACACACTCTGCGCCTAACTTTTTTTCTGTAGTAATTTCATCTTGGAAAGAAATAGCTCAAGGCTCTAATAGCACATGATGTGCCTGGGATGCGAAATTCAGATGGATACGAAAATGCAAGTGTTGTAGCACTGTCATTAAATACAGAAAAATCATGCAGACATTAAGAGGGAATTGTTAGGACATGAACAAAGCTAATACACACTCATACATATATATATATGTGTATACTTCTAATTTTTCGTGGCATTTTTTTCTTTGAACCGAGACCATACTGCACATTAAATCATCAATTATCTGTTATTAATTACTTTAAATGAGATGAGACCATCAGTTTCAAAGCCAGACAAACTCTGTACTGTCAGACCTTTTCAGCTGCAAATCCATGCCACCTTCACTAATGCCTGTGGAGTGACACCAGTAGAAAATCAACATACACTCATATCTAACACTTTCCCTCTTAATGAAAATTAATCTCACCCCCATTTTCTAGGCATTTAACAACTTTTAGCCAAGGCAGTAGTTAACAAAGGATGGCTGAGTTTACAAACCAAATCAATTGACAGCTACATTGCAGCTCTGTATTATGTTTTTCTGTGTAGCCACCCAAACTCAAGAGTCCTTCTGACAGCTGAAGGATCAGTTCCAGTAGGTCATCCAGTTCAAATAAACAGATACTGACAATAACTAGTATCTTGTTGGATTAGACCAAAAGGATAATTTAGATTATTTCATAAGCAGATGTTGCAGAGCAGAGGATGCATTTCAAAATTAAATTCTTATCTCTGGTCTTCTTTCCTATTATTAAACTGTACTGTAAGGAAAATCTGGAATTTTTCATTTCTGTGCTCCTGCATATTTTACATTTGAAACATGCCAGTATAAGCAAGGATCAAGTTGTTCATACTGCAAGAACTACAATTAAAAGATCAGCATATTATTTTATTAATTTTCCTTAAAATACATTTATCTCATTCTCACACTATCTTTAAATACTTATGTCAGGGGGAAAATATCAACATTTGCTAGCATTCACTTGAGCTGGTTGGTGCTGGCACCTAAAAAGCATACCTCCAAAATAACTTCATAGAGTGCATTTATGGCATAGAACAATTTCAGACCATAAAAGTATTGTTTCCAGTTCATATAAGAACTACATATTAATTTACCAAAGTGTCCTGGTTTTGGCTGGGACACAATTAATTTTCTTAGTAGCTGGTACAGTGTGTTTTGCATTTAGTGTGAGAATAATATTGATAACGCACTGATGTTTTAGTTGTTGCTAAGTAGCGCTTATCCTAAATTAAGAAGCTGGGAGGGAGCACGGTCAGGACAGCTGATCCAAACTAGCCAAAGGGATATTGCATACCACAGAACATCATGCTCAGTATATAAACTGCAGGGAGCTGGCCAGGAGGGGGGATCGCTGCTCGAGCATTGGTCAGCAGGTGGTGAGGAACTGCATTGCGCATCACTTTTCTTTTTTTACATCATATTCCTTTTCAATTATTGTTATTATTATTATTATATTGTTATCATTGTTAGTATTATATTTTATTTTACTTCAGTTATTAAATCATTCTCATCTCAACACACGAGCTTTACTTTTTTTTCCAATTCTCCTCCCTAACCCACCAGGGGAGGGCAAGGAGTGAGCAAGTGGCTGTGTGGTTCCTAGTTGCTGGCTGGGGTTAAACCATGACATAAAGAAAGTCAAAGTGAAATAAAAAATAAAGCGATAGAGTAGTCACAAAGAATGACTTAAAACAAATGTATGTTATCTGAAAATAAATGCAAATATACTTCCCTAACAATTATTTCCCAAATTAATCCCATAAATATGCAAGTAATTTCTTTTGTAACTAACTTCTTGAAATAAACATTCAATGTATGTCTGCTAACATTAATTCCATGATTACTAGAATCTATTCAGAGTACAACTACTTTATGTAAAAAACAAAGCCTTCTGTCTTCCTTTATAATTCAAAACTAGCAAAACCAACACACCAACATTATAATAAACAATCCTGAGATACTAAAGGTAATTATAATCTAGCATCCAAAAGAGATTAGTTCTACCCAATAAACATACACAGTAACAGGTTTACAATATTGTAGTAATTCTAACCAAGAGGTACCACCAAGCCACTTCTTTACTTAGGAACATTGCACTTTAACTGAATTAAAATAACAGTGCTGCAATACTAGTTTCCAGTTTGGGAGCTTTTTTGTTTGCTTGTTTTTAATCTATCAAAATCAATTGCAACTCTTGAAAATCATCCACATACTGAATGTGCTTCAGTTGTTTTTACTAAGAAGTTATCTTTCCATCTTGCTTTATTTTACACAGTTATAAAGCTGTGAAGGCATCACCGTGACATAAATCAGAACACTCGCATCTATCTCCAGGCACACCAGAATTAAATATGACACTCACTGTAAAGCCACAGTAACTGCTTTCCAGTTTGAGAACAAAACCACACATACCACGCATAGATGGTATAACTATGGACAACTGCTAAAAGCACAAAAGCTTACATGTGTCGATATGAACATACAAGGAGTTTTAGTACTTACATTACAACTGCATAGCATATACAGCATTAGGCAGAATCCCTATGAATTCAAACAGCTTTCTACTGCACTTAATCAGCACTTTAGTACTATCTTTACAAGCAAGACCATCCCCTCACATTCCGCAGTTATGCATATGTTTGAAAACTGGCACTGATCCTTTCATCAGCAGTTTCAGCTTCTCCAAACCAAAACGCTTAGCAGATGCCTAGTTATCTGACTAAATAAGCATCTCTCATTACTCCTCTTAACAATATTTTCTGATATCACTTAGCCTCATGTGCATCTTAGTAATTTTAAAGTTATTCTAAGTAAAGACTTTGCAACATAAGGAGGGCAAGCAATATTAATTAAATTTAGCAAAATTTATCAGATGACATCCAAATAGCTGATGTGCATAACAAAGATGTTTAAGAGAAAAGCTGCTTACACTAGTATCTTAAGTATACCGCAGCCTTCAAGAGCCATCTTAAGTATACCGCAGCCTTCAAGAGCCATCTTTTCTTTCCAAATGCTGCAAAACCTGAGAATGTTAATACAGACCTTACAAAAAAAGTGAAGCTGAAAAGGTCTAAGAATTTCTTCTGCAGACACACTTTTCTTTTCCTAACTGACAGTCTTGCCTCTAGGTGGGTTTCTCTTTTTTACTGAGGAGATGCATATACCCCAATGGAGGCAAAGAACTTTACGGAAGGTGAAGTGCCTTTAAGATCAGGATCAATTTCCTGAATGAAACAAAGAATCAGCTCTTCAGTGCAGCATTTTCTGGTCCAATATTCTTTCACTAATTTGACAGCCATGAATAGAGAGTTTCTCTTCTGCTGACATATGCTGTTTGGGAGAAAAACACAGAAGAAACAACAATAACAAAAAAAGAAGAACCAGCCATTGCTAAACATTCTTCTGCTGGGGGAAAAGAAATAGTAAACATTCTCTCAACCTTGCTTATAAACTACAGTAATTTCACTAACCCCTAATTTGAAGACCAGATCACAATACAGTTTTTTATCAAAAGTTAATATATTAGGACCACCAACAGGAAACTACTGCTTTCAAGAGCACAACTAAGAGGATGCACAGCAAAACAATCCAAGTTCAGCTCTGATGCCAGAGTTCAGTGCATTTTTTCCGCTGGTGGCAAATATTTGGCAGATTTTCACAATGTCAGAGTAACAGTCTTTCCCTTTGGAGGAAAAAACCCACAACATTTCTCATCCCTAATCTGGAAAAATCCTGTATTTGTCTGTAAATTATGACACTTACCTCAAAATTAGAAGATGAACCAGAGATCATACCACATAAAAACATTTTATGCATTTTTGAGATCACAAACACATTCACCTGCTACAATGACTTAAGTATATTGTAAAACTTAATCATTTAACTTGGGCATCTGCAAAAGCTCTTTTGAGCAAACTTCTTCTTACTATTCCAGTTACCGTTAAGCACAGGACTTTTAAGCACAGGATTTGTGCTAGTGAACACCAAAACTTCAGGACAAACCAAAAAACTCTTTTCCTTTTTGGAGAAGAAAAAGCTCAGCATTCCCTAATCCAATAGTAAGGTCTTTGTACATTAGGCCTATGATGAATTCATTACATAAGGGTTATAGTTCTTTTCTCCACAAAGATTTTCCAAATCATGGGAAATACAAAAGCTTTTATCTCCCAATAGTAGCATACTAGGTCAATTTGTCTATTGAACTTTTAAGACCGTGGGAAGGTTAGGAAACGTTTTGAGGTCAGGCTTTAAGATAAGGTCATTGTCTACACAAGAATGTCCAATCAATTTTAAAACAAGAAGTTGAAATACAGTTTCATCAGGTAAAACCTCCATTTCCAGATCACCTATACTGGAAGAATATTTTTCTCCTATGTATTTTATTTGGAAGGCCCAAGTACTGACACAGGAGGGACTGATCTTCCCCGTGTGCTCTGTGGTCTCAGCACACAGGAAAAGCTGGTTTTGAGCTATGTAATACAATTCAAGGGTAAAATTTGAGTTCTTCCTCATCTTTCTGCATGGTAATCCTTCCATATGCTGTCAACAACAAATTTCAAGAGGAACTATAAAACCTACTATAATATAGGTAGGTCTATAAGAGGTCTATAAAACCTACTTCATTTCAGAGCCACATTTCCATCAGTATAAACACCCATACTGCAAACTCCTATAAATCATCCACGTAAGGCCCCAAGACATGACCACCACTAAAAAAACATTCTAAGAAAAATAGGTATCTCATTTCTTCACCCTCCAGGCCCAAAAAATGATGTCTTGTTTTCTGTCATTCTCCCATACCACTTCCTGATTACTAACTTCATATATATATAAACAGTTTAATTCTTGCTGCAATCCACAAACAACAACCTAGGAAAACATCTAAGGCCCCAGTCCTGAGAGCACAGAGACACTCATTTAAATTTAAGCATGTGGGAAACTCCAGTGCAGTCTTGGAAGCGGCTCTGGTGTTTGACAACAAGCACATCAACACACGTGTTGAGACCTCAGCCATGAAAAGATTGTGGCTCCAGGACAAGTGAACCACATGCCCCAAACCAGCCCCTCAGAGAGATCCTGCAGCAGAGGCAGTTTCTAACAGAAAACTCAAGAACACATTTAAAGGGCAGGTGTTGAGGGCCCCAAAGGGACCCCTCAACCGGGGTTCCCACAGAGGCAGTCTGACTTTCAAAGCACTTCGGAGCTACATGCAGGAACCTCAGCTGGCGTGCCACTGTAAACCGTGGATCCCCACAGCTACCGGCAGCCCGCTGCCGAGGGGCAGAGCCTGATTCAGGGACACGCACACATCCCGCCCCCCCCCAAAAACTTTCAGGAGCGCGGCACAGCGGGCGAGGGCAGAAGCTGCGGGCCGCGGCAGGGAGGAGGGAGTGCGGGCAGGGCCGGCCAGGCCCCGGTGCTGCCGAGGGCACGCCACACCAAAGCCTCGCATGAGACGCGGCCGCCGCCGCGAGGAAGAGCAAGCACCGACGCCCCGCGCAGCGCAACCCCTCCGGCTGCACCGCCGGCCGACAGACGGGGGTGCAGGGCGGGGAAGGGCTGGCAGCGGTACGACGACCGGAGGCGAACAGCCCCAGCAACCGCCGGCCGCCCGCGCTTCGCAACGTTGCATCCCAACCAGCGAGGAAAAAAGCCGTCGCCGCGCCGGCCACCGACGCGCAGCGGGCTCCCTGCACCCGCGGCTGGCCGGGCGACGCACGGCCTGTCGGCAGCCCCCGCTCTGCTGCGGCCAGCGGGAGTTTCTCCTCTGTCCTGTACCACTGCTCACCCCCCACCGGGGGACGGACCCCCCGGGGCGGCCGCGACTTCGGGCGCTGCGGAGGACAACTTCCAGGCCCTCTGGGACGGCTGCGCTGCCGGGCGGGGGCGAAACGCCCCGAACTACTCCCCCTCCCGCGGGGCCCCCTTCCCGCTCACCTGGTGGCGGGCCTCTGGCGCCCGGGGCGGTGCGGGGTGCGCCGTGGCCGGCGGGGCTACCCCGGCCCTGGCTGCGTGCTCCTGGCTCCGGCAGGCTGGGCCCGTGGAGGGGTGGCGGCGGTGGCGGGCAGAGGGCGGGGGGCGGCGGCAAGCGAGCGGCACCGCCGCTCATGGCGAGTCCGGGGAAGCCGCAGCGGGAGCGAGCGCGGGTGCGGGGGGGTGCCGGGAGGAGGCAGGCAGCCGAGGGGGAGGCGGAGGCGGCGGCGGCGGCCTCGGCAGCGGGGGAGGAGGCAGCGGAGGAGATGGGGGGCGGCGGAGGGGAGGAGAAGGAAGGCAGGAAGGGGGCGGCGGAAGAAACCACCCATCTGCCGTGCCGGTCCGCCTCGCCGGCCTGGCGGAGGGGCTGGGGCCGCTCGCCGCCGCTCTCCCGCCGGCGGGCGGGGGCGAGGAAGCGGGCGTCGGACTGCGCTCCGCGGGGCGCTGAGCGGGCGGCGACCGGCATCGCTCCCCGCTCCGGCCAGCCGGCGGCGCCCGCCTTCCCCAGAGCAGCACCGCCGCGGAGACGGAGGAGCGGTCAGCGCCAGCGGGGGCACGTGGGCGCCATGGGGAGCCTCCGGCTGGGGCGCAGCCCTCAGCCGGGCAGCGGAGGCACGCCGCCTGCCCCGGGGGAAAAGCTACCGGCGCCACCCGACTCGCTGCCGAGGAAGAAGTCTCCTCGCCTGCCTGCCTGCTTCCTACCTCCCTCCCTTCCTCCGCCCCAGCGGCCGGGAGCGCTCAGCCCGCCGCCGGCGGCCCGGAGCCTGCACGAGGCCGCTCGGCTCCCGTGGGGCCGAGCCCGCTCGCAACAGCGGTGCCGCAAAGCGCGACGACCCGCGGCGAGCACACGAGCGCGGGAGCCACCCGCCCTTTATTGTGGCGGTGCCCCCGCCGCCCCTTCGGCCAGGCGGGGCAGGGGGAGTGGGGCGCGCGCCGCGATCGGCCGGGCCCCCCGGGGCCCAGCGGGCCTCAGTCCGCCCCGAGCAGACCCTGCGCGCAGAGCCCGGAATCATCCTCGCCCGGTGTCGCGTTCCGTCTCTGCGGGCCGCTAGGCGCGGGCGCCGCCGCGGGCCCTTCGGGTTGGTGGTGTGCGGGGGCCTCGTCGCCGCCGCGGCGGCTGCTGCGCGCTCACTCGCGCCCACCGAAGCAGCACGGTGCTCCGGCGGGGGCGACCGCCCGGGAGGGAGGGGGCAAAGGCCGCCATCGATTGGACGGCCGGGCGATTGCAGGGGCTGCGCCCGGGCCCGGTGGCGCGCGGACGCTGCGCAGCGGCGGCCCAGAAGAGGGCGGCCTCGGGCGGGCGGGACTGCTGCGGGCCGGGAGAGCGGCGCTTTCTTTCACGGCGCCGTCGCCGGGCGGTGAGGAGTATCCGGCCGGAATCGGCTCGGATAGGTGCGTGTGGGGACCGCGGAGTGCCCCACGCTGCCGTCTACTTGGAAGGCGTCAGCGGGGCGCATAGGTGCCGGCCGCTCACGGTACAGGGGTAAACGCCTTCCGCCTGCCAGTTTATGCCAAAAAAAACAGAAATGTCGGTAAACGCCTCAGTTTACCACGGGAATGACGGTTTGTTGCTTTGTTGTTAGATAAGCATTATGCGAGCTAGGCCATTTGCATGAGAAGACACCGGGAGTGCAACTAAGGGTTTCTCTTGAAGTAATGAGAATGTCCCTGTATATGGGTGCATGCATCTCTGCATTGAGCTAAACAGCTGTGTTTGCCGACCCAATCCGGTTGGGTTTGGTTTTCAGGAGGAGTAAAATAATGGGAAAATTGATACATACATAGTCAAAGAAAAATCACTTGTTAGTGAAATTTACTACCTAGAGGGATGCACTTGCTGTCATCATCAGAACAACAACAATTCTATGAGATCTAAATGTGCAGACAGAGAATTCATAGAATCATGGAATCATTTAGGTTGGAAAAGACCTTCAAGATCATCGAGTCCAACCATCAACCATGCCCACTAAACCAGGTCCTGAAGTACCCCATCCACTCTCTTTTTTAATATCTCCAGGCATGGTGACTCAACCACTTCCGTCGGCAGCCCATTCCAATGTTTGACAACCCTCTCAGTAAAAAAATTTTTCCTAATATCTAACCTAAATCTCCCTTGCCTCAACTTGAGGCCATTTCCTCTCGTCCTATCTCCAGCCACCTGACAGAAGAGACCAGCACCCACCTCACTACAACCCCCTTTCAGGGAGCTGTAGAGAGCGATAAGGTCTCCCCTCAGCCTCCTCTTTTCTAGACTAAACAGCCCCAGTTCCCTCAGCCGCTCCTCATAAGACTTGTGCTCCAGGCCCCTCACCAACTTGGTTGCCCTCCTCTGAAAACACTCCAGCACCTCAATGTCTTTCCTGTAGTGAGGGGCCCAAAACTGAACGCGGCCTCACCAGTGCCGAGTACAGGGGAACAACCACCTCCCTGTTCCTGCTGGCCACACTATTTCTGATACAGGCCAGGATGCTGTTGGCTTTTTTGGCCACCTGGGCACACTGCTGGCTCATATTCAGCCGGCTGTCAACCAGCACACCCAGGTCTTTCTCGCCGGGCAGCTTTGCAGCCACTCTTCCCCAAGCCTGTAGCGCTGCATGGGGTTGCCATGACTGAAGTGCAGGACCTGGCACTTGGCCTTATTGAACTTCATACGATTGGCCTCAGCCCATCGATCCAGCCTGTCCAGATCTCTCTGTAGAGCCTCCCTACCCTTGAGCAGATCAACCCTGCCTCTCAACTTGGTGTTGTCTGCAAACTTGCTGAGGGTGCACTCAATCCCCTCATCCAAATCATTGATAAAGATATTAAACAGAACAGGACCCAACACCGAGCCCTGGGGAACACCACTTGTGACCTGCCACCAACTGGATTTCACTCCATTCACCACTACTCTCTGGGCTCGGCCATCCAGCCAGCCCTTCACCCAGTGAAGAGTATTCATTTCATTTTGCACATCACAGTAGTGCCACTTTCTCCTATGCAATGCTGTGAGTGGGAAAGGTTTCTGCAAATCATGCCTTTGCCAGGATTACCCTGCTGTGCCAGCCTTTTCCCTCACTCCTTCATGTCATTTGATTGAGGTTTTCACCTAGTGTGGGGAAAGGTGGCCTTGACTCCCCAAAGGGCTAGCACCTTTGGGACTTGTACCCTGCTGCTGACATGATTCGTGTGTCCCAGCAATTACATAAGGCCATTCAAAGCCTTTCTCAATTTGTTTGCTTAAACTCTACAGACCTAACCCCTCATGTCTCCAGCCCCAAATCAGGAAACAACCTCAACAACTCCTATCATGTGATCCTGTAGAACACAAGGGTCTGAAGTACTTTCCTGTCATATCTTCTGCTTCACCTTTCCGAGGTGTCTGCACCTCTTTCAGATTGCTGCTATAGGGCAAGCATATGCAGCTTGTATGAAGCTCCTGGCAGTACACAGATGGCAGAAAGAAATGAACAGAGCCACTATTGGCTTTATGATGTTTCATTTTTCACTCACTTCCTGGGGGGAAGTCGCTTTAAAACTACTCCCATACTGAAGGTATTACGTAAGACAGCATTGTGGCACAGACTTCCTTTTTTGTGAGCCCTCCAAAACTTTGCAGATTTAAATACTGGAGGATTTTATACTACAGGAAAAGGTGTGAAAACAGCATCAATCCGTCAGCCAAGACAATATTTCTAACTTTTTTTGCACCTAGTTTGTCTTCCACAAATAAGCAAAGAAAAGATATTTCTGCAGCTTGAAACTACTTCAGCTATTAATCTAACATGCACTCCAGACTACAGGGTATCCAGAAGTTCAGGAAGGCTGTTTCTATGCAGTATGGGTCAGAAGTCTTGCAGACATGTAACCCGACAGTTCTGGTGCATTGCACTTCATTTACTTCTGGAGCTGAGGAGTTCCAGTTTCCTGTTGGTTCTAAATCTAAATCAAGTCTTTTCATGATAATATCATTACAAGAGCTAGATCCAGGGTTTTTTTCCAAGTGTCTTTTAACTCAAGTTGGATGAGAAAAGGTGATACCTTTAGCCTGATACCTTATTAGGCTTATTTACCATATTTGGAAAATAGACAAGCTTTTGGTAGTCTACAGCAAGCCTTCTTCAGGTCTGCTTAAGGTCTTCAGGTACTTAAGATTTTCTTTCTTTAAGGTTTAAAACAACTGGTATCTTAACTCATTTTTCCAAACAGACACATACTGATGGATGGCCAGAGTTAAACTCATTGATAACTTTACATCAAACAGATCCAGGGAAAAGTTGTAACAAGTGATTTATACTTTTATTCTGTTTTAAAGTTTACAAACTTGAAATACTGCAATGATCAGAAAGCTACTGCACTCAGTATTGTAAAATTCTTTTAACTTCAGGTGAATTCAGGCCTCAGTAGTTTGAGTCAGAGCAATCACTACAAGAACATCTGACACTGATGCAAGCTCTTTTGCAGACCAGGATTGCTTGTTTCTTCCAACCTTGTTACTAATTCTGCCTAAAAACCAACACAAAATTTGAGTCCAGATTTCCATATCTCCAAATGGTCTGCCAGAATCAGTCATACGGTATGAATCTCAGCGATCTTACTGTGGCCCAGTGTTGAAAACATTCAGATATATTGTTTTGTTAAAAATTGAACAAGTTAAACCTCCACTGTGCCCAACGGATCTCTTAAAAACTGATGAGAGCTGAAGTGGTGTTTAAGGCGTTGTGTAAGCTAGACTTTGCAATGGGATGATTTTTACCCTGAATCCTTCATTATCTCTGTTTTGTCCCCCTCAGTGCTGCTGAAGTACCTGATTATGAGAAGGACGTACAGAAGAGATCTACTGCAAGTAAGACTGACAAGATGGTAGTTAGTTGAAAAAACTAACTCAGCAGGGAGTTGTGTCAGATTTTTTAAAAGGATGCCTCTCTCAACAGAAAGATGATATGCATATTTTGGAAGTGTTTTCTTTACTCCACAGGCAAATAAACATATTCACCTGCAAATTTCTTGTAGAGGAAATGCACATCCAGCTTCCTGCAGACATTAATTTGTCTTTTAAGTAGTTGAGAAAGACATGTGAAATCAACAGGACTTAAAAAATCTCATGGTTGAGTGCAACAGTACAGGTGGCGTACAAGATATTTCCACTGGCACTACATGGCTGCTGCATTTTCCCCATCTGCAGCAGTCTGCTGCATATTGCAGGGGTAGCCTAAGTTGCCATTTATGAGTTGGAGGCCAGTCCTGCTAGATGTTAACTTTCTCCTGTGGGAGTCACTGGACACAGGACTTCTGCAAGAGTCCCTGGCTTAGCATCTGGCTAAGGACTGGATCTACTGGGACTAGAGTGAATCTGTTGTCGAAGCCACCACTGGGACATTGCTAAACTCATTGAAGAATGAGAAATGCAACAGGCAGAAGATGGGACACATCTCCCAGGAAACAAACATTAGTGTTTGTAATATATGAAAATATATTCAGGTCCTCTATTCCTGCAGTAAAATAATGTTTTCCTAAGACTGTACACAGAGATCCTAGAGCTTTAAGATGGACCCTCTGGTTTCCTTCTTCGTACTCCATCCCAGCACTTAACTTGCTTTGAAGTTGCACTGTTGGTGGGCTCCCAGTTCTCAAATAGTCATTTCTATACTCTGCTGTAGCTTCCATTTGAGTTTCTGTGAGAGACTGAATTGTTATTTCGAGCTGTTTGTCGCAAAGATTGTTTGTTATGAGAGACTGGACTATCATCTCAAGCCATTGTTTGCTGTGAGGAGCCACTTATCCCAGAGATGGATTGTTTAAGCAGGGCACTCCTCTGTCCAAAAGGACAATTACCAGGCCACTGAGGCATCCAGGGGAGGAGACAGGCCGGAGCCAGCGAAGAATGTGGAGACTACCATTCTCATGGAAACTCTAGTCTTTGAGATAAGATACTGGTTTCTGGTGTTCATCACCCGAAGTGCCGTGTGATAGACAGAACCTGCAGCGCGTGAACAGTACTTATGTGCATGCATCGTTGGACTATGCCCTATAAAAAACTGTGGAGACAAGCCGTGGTGTGCACCTATCACTGAAGAATTGAAGACTGAGGACCAACGGGACGCTGCTGGATCCATGGTGGTGAGTATCCTTGCAACTCTGTCCCGACTGCTTGCTTGATTTCTGCCTTCCATTCTATCCTATCGCTACTATTTTCTACTTTTGATAATAAAAGCTTTTTTGTCTGTACAGCATTTGACCTCGTTTGTGTCTTAATCTTGCTCTTGGGATCATATCAAAATCTTCCCCAACATTGGATCAGGACAGTTGCAAACATCTCACCCTAGGCAAAGCTCAGTGAGCAGAGGTGAAAAATTACAAAGTTGAGCATCATAGCTGAAGAGTGTGCATAATTACTTGCTTATTTGTACACAAACAGGAACAAGGAATGTATGTGAAATGAGAAGGATTTTGCCTGTGCATGACAAGAACTGGGTGTATTATTGACAGTTCTTGCAAGACATACTTATCACTACTGGCGTGTCATCCTTAATGGACTTAAATAATATCTGAACACAGGGAGAGCAGAAACACTTTAGCATTCAGAGTGACTTTGATGGTGCAAGTGAAATGGTGCAATACGGAAATACCTGAAATGTCAGACCTTGGAGATAAAGGACTGTCAAATGCTATGGGTTCCCTTGCTTTGCCTTTGCAGTGTGACAGCCTAGAGAAAACTCAGTCAACTGCAAGACCCCATTGTGTTAGGTGCTCTACAAACATCTCCATAGCCCTGAAAAGCCTGCAGTGTAAATATGCAGAAGAATGAGGAAGAAGGGAAGCAAAGGCATGGAAAAGTGCAGTGATTTGCCTGTAGAGATGTGGCATCTTGGTGGCAGAACTCGTATCCCATGTCTCAAGCTTGATGCCACCTGAACACACACCATCTCCCTCTGGTTAAACTTCACCTCAGGATGGAGGTGCCCTCCCTGACAGTGCCTAGGAACAGCAGAAGCACTGAACTAATAACCGTTCATCAATAACCATGAAGTGATAAAGCAGATCACCACTCATGATGGCAAAATGGCTAAGGTGGCTGTGACTCTTCTTTGATGTGCATTTAAAGTCAAAACCCTTTTGAGAAAATTTTACAGCTCTTCCCATTTATCACTGTCTCTCCTTCAGATAAAGGGGTCTTAGAGGAGTGAACCATCCTTCCTGTCAGACTTCACCTTCCTGAAGGAACTATACTGAGAAGAAGAGGAAACATAGTGATGAGTGTGACCTAAGTTAAGGTCTGGAGTGGATTCACTGCCTTGGCATAATACTGACACTCATATCCCTGGTGCAGGAGAGTGCACACCCTGCTGCCACTCTGTTGACCTACAGGGGCCAAAACAGATGTTGGTTGCCTACAGGGCAGCTTAAACTAGTGGAAAGATCATGCTGCTGTCAAGATTCAAATATCTTTGGATTACTGGCATCAAAGCACAATGAGTGGTTTCTACCTCAAGAGGCAAGTGAAGAGGCTGCCTCACACAAGCCATCTTAACCAGTAGGCTCATGCACAAGTACAGTGGGGACACAGGGTTTGGTGACAGTGCCAAGATAATTGGGAGGCTGGGAAGACAACCAAAGTAGAGCTGTCCATGCTTTCTGGAGAACCCTTCCCAAAAGCATGGCTTGCCCCTCAAATAAATAAATAAAAGCAACACACAGTCTTAATCCCCCATGCTATCACAGGGGCACTTGCTTCTTGCTCTTCTTCCCACTGTCTCAAAGCTGGCTGCACTGCATGGACCATGCCCTGCCTTTCCAGCCACCAGAGTTGTCTTGGAAGTGGAAGTTGGACCTACTTCCTCCCAAAGGCTGCAGCACAGTGAGATACAATTGCTATATATTCGACACATTCTCTTCTACTTCTTATATCCTAAATATTGAACAGGCCTGGAACAACCTTAGCTTGAGTTTGAGGATTAAAATATAATTCCGCTTATGATAATGTATAAGGGATATCATCCTTTGTAACAGGCTTTTGACTGTGTTAAACTGGGCTGAGGAGTTCTTGGGAAATTATTACCACTTAGTTGTACTTGCAGACAAGTATTTTAAAGTTGACATGGATGCAATATACAGATAATTAATAGGTTTGTGTGGTTTTTTCCTCTTTCTTTATGTTGACCTTAAACAGGTTGTTTGTTTTATTTTTTCAAGTAAGAAAGGTGTAGATACAATTGTTTTGATTGATTGTAGATCAATTGAAAGATTGATGGGGATAATATGGAAAGCAAAATATATAGGAAGAACACTGAGGGCTGTGGAAGGGTATGTGGAAGGAGAGTGTCTGTTTAAGGGTATCTGATCAAAGAAGCCATAAATCAGAACATACAGAGACAGAAACCTGACTGACAAATGATAAGCAGTGATGAGAACAAACATGGTCAGTCACACTAATTGTAAGGATATATGGAGTGTGAGAAAGTGTATTTTTCTCAGTAAGATTATCTGATTAAGAACCTTGCAAAGTTGGCATGATAAGGAAAGGGAGGGAGAAAAACAGAGAGTCATAAAATCTGAGCAGTTACCATTACTGAAGACAATAACCAGAAACAAACCTGGTCAGTCACACCAGGTGATGGGCTATCAAGAAACCACAGGCAAATTTGGAACTTTACAATGGATAAGGATGCAAACCTGAGGGTCCAGGATGTTGGAGGGGTCAGTGGGACTATGCCAGCTGAGGAGGCAATGTGCAGGGAAGGAGGGAGCAGGGAGGAACAAAGAGGGGGGGTAGAGAGACAAGGGTACAAAAGGGGCCAGTCACCTGTAAACTGTGGCTGGTCAGTACACTTGTCTGGCTGAGCCCTGTGCCTGATCACCAGGGTCTGTCCTGTCTGTTCTTAACTACCTCTCTGCATCATCTCACTCTCTACCCCAAGCATGTGAGTACTGCGAGGACTCATTGCCAGCTGCTGGAGTCAGACCAGGGATGTGGGTGCCTCTGGCCTGTGGTGTTGGCTACTGGAAGGAGTGGGGGGTCTCAGTGCCAGTTACTGGAGCGAGACGGGGCTTTAACCTCCAACCACTGGGGTGGGAACAGTTTGTATCCTCAAAACCAGCTGCCTGGGGAACTGTTGTGAGTGAGGAGCTCAGCACTGGCAGCTGGAGCAGGACCACAGGCCACAGCCCAGGTGCCTGGTGCCAGCTACTGGAAGGGCAAATGTCTGTATCTTCCCCAAACCTGCTGTGCATCGGTGGTGGGGGCTGTATTTGCTGGCAGTCTTCAAGCTGGACCACCTGGCAAGCAGGGGAACCTCAGGTGTGGGCTGAGGTGTCAGGCAGGCAGAGGATCCATGCTGGTATTTGGGGGGACCTGTGAGTGTGGGGTGCTTGTGGGACAAGTGTGTGAGTGCTATATGTCCGCAGCGAGCACCAAGCTGGACCAGCCAGTGAGTCGGGGACCCGTGGGGTGGGTAAGAGAATGTCGCTGAGAGGCTGCTGAGCCTGGTGAACCCAACAGATTATCATCTGCTCCTACTATTCCACGTAGGGTCTAATGATACTGTGATGAAGCAACTTAGGATGATCAAAGAGTGGGGGGACTATATGTCCCTCACAACAGTGTTAAAGGATCTGGGGCACAGGTGGTGTTCTCCTCTATCCTCCCAGTTACAGGAAGGGGTTCAGGAAGGAGGAGACAAATTGAAAGGTGAATGCCTGGCTGTGTGGCTGGTACAATACTCAAGGTTTTGGCTTCTGTGATAATGGATCTACCTTTGAGAAGCTGGGTCTGTTGTGAGCTGATGGGATTCACCTGACCAAGTGGGGCAAGAGAGTCTTCACCAACAAGCTGGGCAGACTTACAAACTTTTAAACTAGGTTTAGTGAGGAAGGGGATGGAGTTTTGAGCAACAGAGAGAGCCAGGTGCTGATTAGGAACCAACACAGAAACACCTGTGAAATGCCTGAAGGGAATTAGAGCATGTTCATCTAAAAAGGTGAAATGGTTGTTAGCCCAGGTGAAGTGCCTCTGTACCAATGCATGCAGTATGGGTAACAAACAGAAGAGTGCCACTGTGCAGCTAGAATGCTGTGGTCTAATCGCTATCACTGAAATGTGAAGGGATGAATTGCATGACTGGAGCACCGCAATCAATGGCTATAAACTGTTCAGAAGGGACAGGCAAGGAAGGAGGGGCAGGGGTTTGCCTTCTATGTAAAAAAATGGATGATTGCACAGAGCTGTCATTGTAAAAGCGATGAACAGGTTGAGAGTTTATGGGTGAAAATTGAGGGCCAAGCCAACACAGGAAACCTCATGGCTGGTGTTTACTACAGGCCACAAGATCAAGGGGAGGATGTTAAAGCATTCTTACTTCAACTACAGGAATCATCACACTCACAGGCTCTGATCCTGCTGGGGCACTGCAACCACCCTGACATCTGTTGGAAAAGCAGCACAGCAAGCTGTAAACAGTCCAGGAGACTCTTGGATTGCATTGAGGATAGTTTCTTAATCCAGGTGATAGACAGCCCAACCAGAGGAGAAGCATTACCAGAATAATAAGAATAATAAGAAGGACTTCTGCAGGTACATTGGCCACAAAAGGAAGACAAAAGAAAATGTAAGCCCCTGATAAATAAGACAGGAGAACTGGTGACAACTGACACAGAAGAAGCTGAGGTGCTCAACAATTTTTTGCCTTGGTTGTCAATAGTAAACTTCCTACATCTCTCAAGCCCCTGAATCTCAAGGCAGGGACTAGGAGAATGAAATCCCTCGCATCATGTGAGAGGATCAGGCTTGAGACCACCTGAAGAACCTGAACACACAAGTCCATGGGACCTGACAAGATGCATCCCAGAGTCCTGATGGAATTGGCTGATGTAGTTGCCAAGCTACTGTCCATCAGTCATGGCAGTCAGAGGAAGTCCCAGTGACTGGAAAAAGGGAAGCATGCCACCCAATTTTAAAAGGGTAAAAAGGAGGACCATTGGAACTACCCACCAGTCAGCCTCACCTCCATGCCCAGTAAGATCATTGAACAGATCCTCCTGGAAGCTATGTCAAAACATATGGAAGACAGAGAGGTGATTAGAGACAGCCAGCATGGCTTCACCAAGGGCAAATCATGCCTGACTAATCTGGTGGCTTCCTGTGATGGAGTCACTGCATCAGTGGACAAGGGGAGAGCTATAGATGTCATCTATCTGGACTCTGTAAAGTTTTTTATATGTTGCCACACAACATTCTTACCTCTAAATTGGAGAGATACAGATTTGATGGATGGCCTGTTAGATGGATGAGGAATTGGCTGGGTGGCCATGTCTAAAGAGCTACAGTCAATGGCTCAATGTCCAAGTGAAAATCAGTAACAAGTGGTGTTCCTCAAGAGTCCATACTGGGACCAGTACTATTTGATACCTTCATCACTAACATAGACAGTGGGATTGAGTGGAACCTCAGTAAGTCTGTGGGTGACACTAAGTTAGTGGTGCAGTTGATACACTTGATGGAAGCGATGCCATACAGACGGACCTTCACAGGCTTGAGGAATGGGCCAATGTGAATGTCATGAAGTCCAACAGGAACGAGTAGAAAGTCCTGCACCTGGGTTGGAGCAATCCCAACATCAATACAGATTGGTGGATGAATGGATTGAGAGCAGCCCTGCGGAGAAGTACCTGGGGATGCTGGTGGATGAAAAATGGTGTGTGAGCAGGCAATGTGGGCTTGCAGCCCAGGAAGCCAATCCTATCCTGGGCTGCATAAAAAGAAGTGTGGCCAGCAGGTCGAGGGAGGTGATTCTCCCCTTCTACTCTGCTCTCATGAGACCTGACCTGTAGTACTACATCCAGCTCTGGGGTCCCAGTACAAGAGAGGTGTGGACCTGTTAGTGGGTCCAGAGGAGGGCCACAAAAATGATCAGAGGGCTGAAAGACCTCTCCTGTGAAGAAAGGCTGAGTGTGTTGGTGTTGTTAAGCCTAGAGAAGAGAAGGCTCTGGGGAGACCTTATCGTGGCCTTTCAATATATAAAGGGGGAAGTGGAGAGGGAAGTACTAGTCTCTTTGTCCTGGTATCCAGTGACAGGATGTGTGGGAATGGTTCAAAGCTGCATGAGAGGAGGTTCAGACTTGACATTACGAAGCATTTATTTACTGAGAGGGTGGTCAAACACTGGAACAGTCTTCCTAAAGAGGTGGTCGATGCCCCATGCCTATCAGTGTTTAGAAGCATTTGGAAAATGTCCTCAATAACATGTTTTAACTTTTGATCAGCCCTGAAGTGGTCAGGCAGTTGGACTAGATGATTCTTGTAGGTCCCTTCCAATTGAACTATTCTATTCTATTCTATTCTATTCTATTTTATTCTATTCTGTTCATTTCAGGGGAAAGTCTTGAGTGCTTTCACTCATCTCTGGAGAACCTCTGATGTTGGCACAAATTAATTTTCCCTCTAGCAGAGAGTTCTCCATTGTCCAAGTAATGGAGATATCAATGCTGTACTTTTTTTTGAGCTTCAGATTAATTTTTGGAGATCCTGTTATTGCAGGACATAGTATGCCTTGAAAATAAGTAATATTATACCTTGAGAATGCCACCACAGGAGTGGAGGACTGATGGGATAGACTTTCATAGTCTATTTGGTTGAAGTGACCTGCTGCTCTCTGTAGAAACAGATGGGCTTCTACTCAGTTTTACTCTGCTGCTGTTATTGAGATACCTGAACAGGATGCCTGTCATGACCAGAGCAAATAATTCCTCTTTAAATTAATAGAGAGAACTCTTCTTTTAGCTCATCTTAAGCTACACTAAATGTACACATGACAATAATATCTATTTTTCTGTTGTCCACTGCCTGAGTACTGCAAGAGTGCCTCACTGCAGAGAGATAAATCTTGCATATATCTCAGTCCCTGCCTCTCTAAGGCTGATTGAAAGGTCCAAAGTCTCCAAGCTAGCAGGACTGGGAGCAGCCCCTTGGTTGTTGCAGGTCTCACCAGAGACCCAATGTTGCCTACAGGACAGGATGTCAAGGTCACCTCTGTTACCCTGCATTCTGTCACATGCATTGTGTACACTTGCACAGAAGAGAGGCTGGACTCCCAAGTTATTTGTTGGATTTAAAATAAAATCTGATACTTAGAAGATGGCTTGTTCACCTCTTCCTCTTTCAAGGGCAGAAGGTTTGGTTCTGGAGAGCATCAGAGGAAAAGTCACATTCCCAAACTCCCAGCTACACTTCCTCATGCTTCACAGCCTAGGGGGTGATTCAAGCAAGCTTTTGCATGGGACTGTGAAAGCAGGAAGGAAAGACATGAGATGGAGGCAATTTTATCTTCTAAATGCCTATGAGTTAAAAGCAGTTATTATAAAATGAGTCCTGAACAGGAAATTCAGCCAACTGATAAATTGCAGCACGTGCCTGGTGTTGGTACCTCATCCACTGGATTTTTAAAAATAATTTCCTAGACCTCTGGCACCCTTTTTATGTCACTCTTTTTAATGCTCCTAGTGATCTGTGGCATGACTCTGAGCAAGTGACATGGGTAGGCACCAAATTTTACCCAGGCAATTCCTTTGCTGTCCTTTAAGCTCACTAGCCTCAGTGCTTCTCTGCTTTTTTCAATGAGAGCTGGAGGTGCGCCTCAATGACCCTGCTGTCTACACCTATGATTTCCCCTTTTTACCCTCCAACCTACACAGCAAAGGTATGAACTAAGTGTGGCAGCAACACTACCGTTGCTCCCAAAGCTGTTCGTTCTGGAGGACAGTGTGAGGCTCAATCCTGAATCACTCCTGCCTTCTTTCTGTTCCTTAAATATTGCAGTCTCAACACAGAACCTTTGCATGGAAGAGCAACCATGTACTTGGAACCACACACTTGTCTGAAGACATCCATGGCAGGACCTTTTGCACTTGCATTTATTCCCATTGATCCTTTTCTGTCCTGCAAGCTATGCGGTATCTGGCTTCTCAGAGAGCTCTCCAAGGAAATGGTGACTGCATAAGAGACACCTCTTTTCTCATGTGTTTTCTGCCCTCTGAATGGTATTTTTGGACAGTGCAAGCAATTTATCTTCCACTTCTTTCAAGGAGGAGGGCTGGGACTGCTTCTTACCTTCATACCCCAGGGAAGACGGTATCTTATGCATTACAGAATTCATAAGAATTACACAATGTTGGAATTAAGCTGCAGGGCATGTCATTCCCCTTCCTTCTCTTCATTACCACACTGGAGAATGTACCTGTATTTCCTACATTAAAGCAAAAATGCAATTGATTGTTAAGGGGGGTATGGACTACACCTATCAATGTCTGAACTGATGCCACCAGTTTTCTGTAGTTCACAACACATGCATGATCATTATGTCGTTAGCACCAGCTGCAAATCTAGAGGGACAGCACAAGAGAATACTTCAGCTGCATTTTTGTAGATATTATGTTTCCTATTTGGGACTGAGGCCATTCTCTTACAGTTAAACTTGTCCCGGGGACAGATGAGTCCACATCTGCTAAGTGTTCTCCTCCTTTTCCCCTGGTAGGTCTGTTGGTACCCACTATCTGTAGATAGCACACAGGACGGTGCAAACAGTGGTTAGATCTAGCTAAACACTAAAAGCCTAGATTTGTCTTTGCTACATTAGCTATGTAGTTTCTGGTAGAAAGGGAAGGAAGGAAGGAAGGAAGGAAAGAAGGAAGGAAGGAAAGAAGGAAGGAATGAAGGAAAGAAAGAAGGGAGGGAGGGAGGGAGGAAGGGAGGAAAAAAGGAAGGAAGGAAGGGAGGGAGGGAGGAAGGAAGGGAGGGAAGAAGGAAGGAAGGAAGGAAGGGGGAGGTTGAAAGGAAATTTATAGTTTTTTCAAGGTCTGCACCACCTTGTTACATGGGGAGACACAAGAGCCTGGCCTTGTCCACTTTCCCTTGTGTTCCATGTGAGCAGCAGCAGGCAGGTAGGGCTGTGCTTTCCTGCCTGCTTGCTCCCTCCCAGCCCTGAAATGGGCAACCCCTTCCATCACCACAATTTTGGGTGGCAGGGGGATGTTCCTATTCTCTCTTTCTTCAGCTCTGGTTACCTTAATGCAACTAACAAAGTTGAAGAGCCGTTGTGTTACACTGTCACATCCACATGCTGTAACTGATTTGCAAAGCTGTGACAAGTATATATATGCCTGGTATATAACTGCTCTGACAGGATCCTCTGTTGCAATTGCTAAGCATTTCTTTTAATACCTGAACTACCAAGCTCTGAGGTGTGGATACATGACTTCACTCTTGCACAAATGATACCACCATCAGATATGAACATTATGCAGAGCTTTCTAATAGTGCGTGTGAGTGCTCTGCGCTGCTTCTGAGGAATCCCAATGTGTCATCTTGATGGTGATAGCAGTAGGCAGAACAGGTCACCTATCCATTCCAAATTAGTGATAGGCTTACCAATATCAGCTTGTTTATTTCACTGGAGTCCTTCACTATGTTTCCTCCTGTAAGTTTGCAGCATTCATGATGGCCACTAGAGATATATAATTTTACACTAGCCAGAAATCTAGCACAAGTATATGGTTGTTCTTTTTCCAAACATTTTAGACACACTATATCCAATAACTAAGATTTACAAAGGCAGACACATTTCTAAATGGAAGGAGATTTCACTTCTGAGGTTCTGCCTAGCAGTTATTGACACTAGTGTGAAAAGAAGTTGCAGCTTGTAAGAAATTCCTTTCTAGTGTTTACTAGTACCCATGTTTCATATCTGTGTTTCTGTGGTAGTGTCCAACAGTATCTGAGGAATCTCCAGAGTAAAACAGAAATGTGTACTTTACCAGGTAAACTAACTCTTCTGCAATAAGTTTTGATTTGTGCTGAAGTATGCAGTTCAAATGACTATGTTAAATACAAAGGGGGAGGGACCATGCAGGAAGAAGGGCAGGTAGTTTCATCATGCTTTTTACTTTATCACTGTGAGGATGTTTCTCCTCATTATAGTTGCTGCTCTGGAATAAGCCTGATATAGAATCAGGCTCTATGTAGATTACAAGGTTTTTGCCCTCTGGTGGCACATGCTTCCCACAAGAAACCCACATAAAACAACTTCAGCCATTCTAAATTTCTTACACTCTAGTCTTCCCATGTATTAAAATGCATGCTGAAAAGGGATGTAGTGAAGGTCTTCCAAGTTACAATGGAGAATGTGACAGAGTTTGGAGTAGATAATACAGCTTTATTCCACGTAGTAAAACACAATGCATGTGTCCCACTGCTTCTGAACAAGTAGTATCAGAAATATGGACCAGCCCTTTCAAATGGCAGTTAGACATGATGGTCAATATTTAAACCCCATATGAAGCTGTGTGATTGTCATAGCTACTGAGTAATCATAGCAGGGTGCAGTCAGACTGACTGGAACACCACACTGAAGAAAAGTAGGCCTGTTATTGCAGTGTTGAAATGCAGATTTAAAAGCTAAGCTTTAGGCAGTTAGAATCCTGGACTGTGACTGTTCACTTGATTCCTGCTCAGATTTTGTCTAACCTGTATTGAAGGAACAGTCATGGGTGGACTCATGGGGGAAATGGGAAATAGGGACACCACACACTTTGACCTACAGTTTACCTCATACAAATGCATCCCTGACTGCCAATCTGTTGCAAACAGCTGCCCCTTTATCCCATAGTAAGCTAGTTAATATTCCACAATACAAGTTACCTTCTGATGCTATTCATCCTGTTACTGAATTGATAAAAGGGCTGGAGGAACAGGGAATCATTATCAAGTCTCATTTCCCCTACAGTTGTCCTGTGTGGCTGTTAAAGAAACCTAATGGCAGGTAGTGACTAACAACAGATTACAGAGCCTTGCATGGTGCCACTGAACCACTCACTGCAGCTATTCCCAGTAAAAGTCTTATGGTTAATATTCTTAATCAATAATCCTCTGTGCTGAACCAACACCAGCAGGATGCTTTGAACACCTTGGTGTGGTCTCCAGGAGATCTGGTGAGAGTTCAACACCTAACAATCAGAAAATGCTGGGTCACTCTGCAGTACTTTTAAAGGAAAGGAATAAGGGAAACTGTGGATACTGTGGGAATGAAATTAATCATTACTGAGACTCGGATATGATCCAAGACCTAAGTCTTCTTTCTCCCTCCCTAGAACTGTTAAATGAATAAGTGAAAGCTGTCATTTGACCTCCATACTACAGAAAGGATCCATCTAGAAAGTATACAAAGTATTCCCTGGAACTTTGTTAATGCTCTCTGTGGTGAGGTGTTATCACTGGACACAATGTTGACAACATCTAAAAAGACAGGAAGCTTCATGTATCAGACAATGCTAACCCTTGCATTGGAAAATCTGACATTCTATCACATAAGCAATCAAGCAAACCCACAGAAGCTGGTAACCTCTGCCGTAACAGGGACAGTGAGGTCCAACATATCTAAAAATCTCACATGAATGCTGGCAGAATTCTGGCCTACATCTTGGTCCATACCCTTAGGACCAATATGGGGCACAGTATAATCTCAAACTGAAGAACTGGAAACCATCATAATGAGATATGAAAAAGCTATTACATACCAAAACCAAGTGACTATTGCTATCAAACATGATACTGGCTGGGTTGTCAGAATCACAACAGAAATGGAACAAACTGCTGGACGTCATTGATGTGACATTTTTATGGGATACCATGATCTGCAACTGGCATATCACATCTTATCTTACAATCTATGATCATTGTATTATTATGTTCTATTTTACTAGCTTTTTTATTATTATGCTTGTCTATCTGTTTATCACTCATCTCACCGTGTTGAAAACATGTACCATCAATTGTTACCTTGATTACAAACTGTAAAGAAAGTCTTCAGTGAAAGTGCTCAAAATTTTCCTGTGCTCTCACCCTAGCGAGGCAAGAAGTGTTACAGTACCTCCACTCACCGAGGTAATGGGATAGAATGTGACTGTTCACTCAACTCTGCTCAGATTTTGGCTAACACACAGCTCATGCTAAAGCCTGACTTATGCTGGGAGCAGCACCATTAGGCCAAAGTGAAGGCAACACATAGGCAGGACATGATGGCCAGAAGGGGCTAAAGGTCATTATGCAGCCATTCTCACCTGCAGCTTGCTGTCTTCTGTAGCCATAATCCTTGCATATTGGCTGTCTGGCAGTTTCTTCAGAATCTGATAACTCATGGAAGTGGCATACACCAAACTTCCAATGTGAAAGGTATAAATATGTCAGTTTACCCCAAAAGATTTTGAAGCAGATCCAACAGCAGCTGACTGCGGAGGCTTTTGTGCTTCTCAGTGAGACACGGGGAAACCTGCATTGTGAAGGAGGAGGAAGGATAAGCACTTTCACTGTCAGCTAGGTAACTGTTTTGCTCATAGGTGCACGAGTTGCAAATGATGAGTTTTGAGTTGCGAGTTATGAATTAGAGAACTTGTGAGTTAGAAACCTTATTACTTAAGTAAGTGATGAATTAGTGAATTTGTGTGTTAGACTAGTCTGTAAAAAGGGAATTGAGCCCTTGTTTGCCATGTTTGCTTGTTTTTGTTCCTAATGAGCTCATAAAAAAATTTAATTTACAGAGTATGTTGTCCTGTAAATTTAAAATAATCCAAATGGACCATGACACTGGACACCTTGGTCTTCAGGCATTAATGAGACATTTGCTTAAAACAGTGACTAACCTGTTACTGACCACAAATCTCAATAAATATAATAAGACCATGTTAGGGTCATTCCTGAGAAGGTGGAAGTCTGCTACCCAGTGCCCACCAACATCTTCTGACTTTGCTGGTTTGGGGCTTATACAGGCATCAAATGTATTCAGATACAGCCACTACTTTATCTGTAGTTCTCTATCTTTTTATACAGGCTACACTATTCCAGCCATCCCACCTGTCTTTCTCTCTCTCATGCTGGCACTGATCTGTTCGAGGTGCAGTTCTCCTGTTGTGGAAGAACTGATCACCAGGAAAATGTTCAGCATACTTCATTGTAACTAGCCGTCTGGAATAAGAAAGGTAAAGGTAAATAGGATTTATGTCGTGTTTATGTCAGGCATTCCACAGCCTACCAGAAGTCCCCAGTGTCTGAAATGCCAGGGGAATGTGTGTCTATTGCCACCATGCTTACTTTGGAAAGACTATATGTCCTGTTTGGAAAATGCTCTGGGTAGCACCTACCAAGCTTAAATGGATGCAGCAACAGGCACCTGCATAAGATGGCTCTGTGACTGGGAGTAAGAGTTCCTGCAAGCACAGGACTTCCCAGAAAGCCTCCAACAAAAGAGAGTTCTAGTGAGCTCCAGGTGGATCTTCCTAAGTAAGTGGAAGAAGTGGACAGGACTGCTTTACCCTTTCAGCAAAAGCAGCAGAGCTGCATGTAGGCAGAGTAACTCCCTGCTGTTGTGATCTAATTGTAAATCTCTCTCTCTCTCTGCCTCCATGCAGCAGAAAACTGTAAGTCACAGAGGCATCATACAGTCACACTGCCTGATAAGTACACTCCTGTGCATTTTCTTGTTCTCAGGGTGAGCATGTATGCATCACTGAGATTACTGAACACACTGCAGCTGTGTCCAACAATGCTGAGTACTGCATAGATATATAGAAGTATAAGATTCCTGTCCATAGTGAATGAATCTAATAACAAAAATGGTGCTTAGCATCTATATTAGAGAAGGCAAAGTCCAAAAAATAGAGAAGTTGCACGTGAAAGAGACAGGAACTAGGTTTGCAATGGCCTTGGCCCCATGATTTCAGGCCACCATTCATGAAGATTAAGTCAGATCCATCAAGTTTTCCCCAGCTAGGGGACTCCACTCTACAGGAGGATGTGGAGTAGCAATTACTAATGCTTTACAGCCCACGTTCTTTGTGAAGGCTGTAGGAGTAGGTCAGCTGGAGACCCCCTAGTTCAGAGTCGTTTTTTTGACACTACTTAGCACCAACTGTGGCAAGGATGAAAATCATCCCACGAGGTCTGATGCTTACATCTAAAGGGCAGAAACTGTGTCCCAGAACACAAAATTCAATATCTCTTTCCTAACTTTTAACAGCATCATTCATTATATTAACTAATATAGCAGCCAGATAGAAAGAACTTGTTTTTATAGAAAAAGGGAATGAGGAGGAGTAGAAAGACACTCTACACTGTTTAAAAAAATTATGTTTCTTTGTTATTTTTTAATAACGTTCATACCTCATTACAATAACATTTATGTAAGTATAAAGGTGTCCTCTTCAGCTAGGAAGAATACCTTTGGAACATGAGGGCCCATCTCCAGTTTGCCATAATTATCAGTATTAGTTGAAAAATTAATCTAATTTTATGGAGGTATTGTACTGTTACAGTGGTTAATAAAATGAAAATAATACCAATTTTTGAAGGTCCATTCCATTGAAAGGCGTTGAAAGAAATTTAGCAGTACAGTACCACCCTGTAGGAGTACTGAGCTAGTGTTACTATAGCATATGTTTGATTTCAAACATTTGACCTTTAATCTGTTAAGTAGTTTAATGAGGGTGAGAAGTATCTCTTAAAATAAACAAGATTATCTTTACTTTATTGGTATGTTTCATAAGAAGTTATGAAGGTTTTTGTATGTGGGGATTTCAGGTCCTGAAAGATGTCTGATGAGGACTGATACCAGCCTGTCCTGGTGATGGGGAGCTTTCTTACATGATTTATCACCAGTGCACAGATTATGCATGTTTGTGCTTGTTGTGGACACTTGTCTACCAAGGGCTGGACCTCAGTGCCTTCTCACAGTGGAGCTACATTGACTCTAGTGGTGCAGAATCAGAGCCTAAGACCACATGTTAATTTCATTCAGGTCACTGGATGGCTGGCAAATGGTAGACTGACCTGGAACTGAAAGGCTCTCTACCTTATATCAGGCCCATGAGCTGTCCAGACTCCAGTCTGAGCTGAATGCTACTATTTTATTCATGTAAGGCCCATGTATTTGCCCTGCACACAGTGCAGCCATGCTGTGAACAAGCAGAGAGGCTCCAAGCCAAGAGATCACGTAATTCATATCTCTGACCTCAGGGATGCCAACATCTGTACTGTGAAATAGCTGGCTTTCCTTACAAGCATTATTGCTAGATGGTGACTGTCAGACCCAGAGACGTTGTGCTGGTTTTGGCTGGGATAGAGTTAATTTTCTTCATAGTAGCTAGTAGGGGCTATGTTTTGGATATGTGCTGAAAACAGTGTTGATAATACAGGGATGTTTTTGTTACTGCTGAGCCGTGCTCACACAGAGTCCAGGCCTTTTCTGCTTCTCATACCACCCCACCAGCGAGTAGGCTGGGGGTGCACAAGAAGTTGGGAGGGGACACAGCTGGGACAGCTGACCCTAACTGACCAGAGGGATATTCCATGTGACCATATGACATCATGCTACACAATATAAAGCTGGGGAAATAAGGAGGAAGTGGGCGACTGTCAGAGGCTGAAAGAGTTAATGTCTCAAACATTGTGGTGGGGTGAGCTCTGCATAATGGCAAACTCTGCAGAACAACAAACCCCGCACAGCAACGAACCTCAGGCAGGTGAGAAGTTGGTCAAGCAATAGGGCGTGGAGGGCGTGTAGGAGGGTGTGCAGTTCCGTGTTCTGACACACTGAGCAGGGCAGCTCACCATGTACGGGCAAAGGTCAAAGAACGGCCATACCTGCAGGGAGGGAGGAGTGACTCCCCAAATGACTCCCCAAGCCCTTCAACCCCTTTCCCGAAGGTTCTGGAGGCACTAACCGTGCATAGCACCTAATTAGGCTAATGAGTTCAAGTGCCTGCCTGAAGGAGGGGCAAAGGGATTATAAAAGGACACAAACTGAAGCCCCAGGTGTGCGCCCTCCAGAACTGGACCCCTTGGCTAGCTGGACCCATGCTGGACCCAGGATTGGTGAAATCTTTCTCTTTTCTCTCTCTCTTTCTTTTTTTCGCAATCCCTGTGCCTCATCCCTTTAGACAAACTGTTGACCAAGTCTGGGACTAGAAGTGGATCCAGCCACTCCTAGGCTCCTCTCTGAGGAAGAGTCTAGAAAGCAAAGGGGTTGGTCCACTCTGAACCTCCTGACTCAACGGGAGGGATCTCCATATTTTCTTCCCTGAACTGATCCCCAAATAAGCAAGGCTTGTAGTATATGTTTGGTGACATATGGTTAGCCTGTGTTACACAGTTTACTGACATATTTTTATGCCAATTCTTGTTGTGAGAGAATAAAAGTTGAGTTTTGTGAGTTAAAGGATCCCTGATGCCATTTCACCTTAATCCTGACCTAGGAATCAGTGAACTTGAGTCATCATCCTGCGAAACTGGGATGTGACAGGGATGTTTGGAGTTTGTCTTCCCAAGTAACCATTACATATGATGGAGCCCTGCTTTCCTGGGATTGCTGAATACCTGCCTGCCAATGGGAAATAGTGAATGAATTCCTTGTTTTGTTTTGCTTGTGTGCACAACTTTTGCTTTCCCTATTAAACTGTCTTTATCTCAACCCACAATTTTTCTCACTTTTACTCTTCTGATTCTCTCCCCCATCCCACAGGGTGGGGAGTGAGCGAGCAGCTGTGTGGTGCTTAGTTGCTGGCTGGGGTTAAACCATGACAGGTCTCTAGCTGGAAAACATCATCAGCTCATACACATACTTTTTTTTTTGTAGCATTGGTGAGGCCGTTATGGGAACACTCCACCACTGACATTGACAGAGGAAGCTGTGCTCTAGCCACTCTGCTGCCTTCCTGGGAGCTGGAATGCAGTGCTGGCAAAAGTGCTAGCACAGAAATACCTATTGTAGCCCAGTTTGAGCCCTGTGTAGTCTATGCACTGTCTTTGCAGCCTTGCCAGGAAAGAAAAGCTTGTACCACATGATGCACTGAAACCAGCAGCACTTTGACACTTCTCCACCTTAGAACTTGAAATTCAGAAGAATATCAAACTTCAGGATTGTTATTTAACAGTGTGAATCCAAGCAGTTGAATAGGAAGTGTGGCTGATTTTCTGCATGATAGCAAATTAGATAAAAGTTACAGAGAAGCCATACTCTTTCCCTCATTTTTTTTCAGTTAGAAACTGGTAATTGGACAGGATAGGCCTGGGTCTGACTCGGCTGGGTAGCTCCCGTATCTTTTTCTTCCTCTCAAGTCTCCCACAGCTAAGGCAGATGACCTCAACAGACCAATGTCAAATGTATGCTTCCATGTTGAGGCCAATTTCTAAATCTCTAAAAAATGATACAAAGGCCATGGAAGCATGACCATTAATCAGCAGTCCAGTCAGTGATGCTGTAATAGCACTCTTGCAGTTCTGAGCCCTGTTCATGCATTCCTCAGCAAATCCCAAGTGCTCTATTAGCATCCTCTGTCTGGGCTGAATCATCCACATGCTTATGCACAGCATTGCCAACAGATATGTTTCTGCACTGCACCAGACTAGCTTGTGGCAGAACTCCTTTGTGGCTGCTCTGCAGATTTAAACATTGAGCAACCATGCTCTTGCAAGTTTTCCCGGGATAGACAGGAGCAAATCAGCAGCTGCAGGCTTTATAATGTCTGTTAAATGATTTTGGCTTGTGGTGCATGTGACGGTCTGACAAATTATAGTCAATGTCTCAAACATTCGTTGAAGAACTTTGGTGAGGAAAACGGCCTCTGTGAAAATGCTGGAGTTTTGTGAACAGGACAATGTGGCTGACGGAGAGGGCCCCCCGGAGGGTGGGACTGTGCTTCTCCAAAGCCGCAAGTCCTTATCTTAAGTGACCAGGAGAAGGAGCACAGCAGCGCCTGGAGGGGGAGGCCCCACAGAGGATGGGACTGTGCTTCTATCTTAAGCAGTCATGCCAGCAGAAAAAGAGAGGTAACTTTGCAATGAACACCCCCCCCAAAAGCTCACTGACCAATTCCAGAGAACCCCAGGAATGGGACTGCGCATGTCGAGACCATCGACTAACACACTATAAAAGAAGGGAGAACGAGTCCTCGGCGCGTGCCCTCCGGACCTGGATCTCTACGCTGGCTGGACCAACGCTGGACCCAGGACTGGTGAAACCCTTCTCTTCTCTCTCTCTCTCTCTCTCTCATTCTCTCTCTCCCTCTTTTCCTTCTCTCTTTTCCACAGTCATTACACCTCATCCTTTTAAAACATAAACCGTTGACCAAGTCTGAGACTAGGAGTGGATCTAGCCGCCCCTGGGCTCCTCTTTGAGAAGGAGTCCAGAAAGCAAGGGGGTCTGCTCTGAACCTCGTGACTCAACGGGAGGGCTCTCCTTCTGATATGTTTCATGTTTCTTCTTCCATTTCTTTTTCTACACCTCCCCTCTCTTCTCAAACAGCGGCTTAGTGACATGTTGCAAGGTTCATATTAACAAGTTCATGTGTACTTGGACAAAATTAGCTAGGTTGAATAAATGTTAGTTGTTGTTTGAACTCCCCTAGTGTCGTTTCACCTTAATTCTGACAAAGGAAATCCATGAACCTGAGTCGCTCCAACTTTGGGATGCGACAGTGCACAGAAAAGATCATCCTGGATAGCTTTGTTTTTGAATGAACAATCATGGAGAAAATGTAGACTCAGCTTATTTTGTCCTCAGAGGTACCGCTCTCGTGTTCTTCTAGAACTTCTGTGGGCACATTACACAGTAGCATATACTCCTGAAGAATTTTTCCTAGATAATTGTGGAATTGTCCTGCTGATCATTTGCAAAGAGATCTGGAAAAATACTGATGGACCTCAACACTGAAGTGGCTTAGTTGAGGTTTGTGTCCGCACTGCAAAATGTGAGGGTCACCAGCTTGCAATGAAGTCTCATTCCAGCTGAAGACCTAAGCCCGAGGTTCATCTGCTCATTTCATTTAGGATCGCCCTTGTCCTCAGAGGAGACAACTGTGTACATCAAAAGGAGTGGAACAGAGATCCAGCTGTGAATATGAACCTGAATTTAGTAAGCAGAAAAGATTCAACTGAAAGGAACAAGGCAGTAAAGAAGCAGGGAACAAACCAGGACTGGAACAGTTTGATGTTAACTCATCTCCCTGTGCTTCAGCATTGCAGTGGCTACATTTAAAGTCTGGGAACAGACGTCCAGCATGCCAAGCAAATGCATGAGGAGTGATGACAATGGCAGGAAAGAAAGGCAGCCTACTTGTGTAGTGTGGAGAGGACAAACCTTTCCAAGACAGTACCACACACCCTGGGAGCTCAGCCTCTTCCAGGGAGCTTGTGCAACTGCAATGGTGGTCCCCAGCACTGAATTCCAGGGTCTCTCTGCTCCTCACTGCGAAAGCAAAGATATTGGAATAAGGCTTTGCTGAAACAAAACTATTTTTCTGAAAAGTGTCCTTGTTTTGTCTGAAACACTGACTTAAGTGTGTAAATTTATTTGTGTTTTATTTCTCAAGTGCCTTGTTTGGAGCTTAAAAACATGGGGAAAAGCTTTTTTTTTTTTTTAATTAAACACAGGAGCCAGCCCTGCAAAATGGAGGAGGGTTGAAGGTGTTTACAGCAATGCAACCTGACAGAAATCAGAATTTTTTTTCAATTCTTTTCTTAATAATGTCTTATGCTCACTAGTAGCAAGCTACATATATCCTAGCTTGGCAGGTAGCAGAATACTCAGGCTGTCCTGGATTGAATTTGTTGCTGTGTATGCTTCACCCAGGGTACTTGCCACACTACCTTCTACTGTAAATGGGCTTTAGACCAATGTCTTAAAGGATAATAGTTTGCCTTATAATGCAGAAATGGTCCTTGAATGCACTTCCCTTTAAGTGAAGCACAAAAGACACAGTAATTCAGTGAAAGAGTTTGCCTTGACAGACAGTGAATAACATTTACATACCAAGGTTAATAGATATTTGCACTGAAAGCATGATAGGAATAGTCTGTAATGCTGCTTCCATCACACTCAGAAGATGAACATGAAGGAAACTTAGAGAATAGGAACATGCAAATGGAAAAGGGGAAAAAAGGGTAGGCGAGCACTGTAGTTTTTAGCTGCATCCAGTTCTCACTAAGACATTGCAAATCATCTCCTTAGGGCCACACTGAATACATTCCGAATCCCTTCCCCATCTGGCTTCTGACAAAGACAGGATTTGGGATGCCTGATGACTATTGTCAGGTAAGCTCTTTACTGAAGTTTGAGGCAGGTTGTCCACATTCTGGTGGTTCAGGCACTGTGTTTAATATTGCAGAAGTGCTCATAGACATAAAGGCAGCTAATGGGGAAGGACTAATATAGTTTCATTCCTGTTTGGTGGACTGCTTCCAGAAAATAGGGCTCAGCAGCTGTTTCTTTTATCAGGAGGAATTTTGTAAAGATTCCTTCTCCGCTTCATTATTCCACAGATCTCTCTACCAAGTACTGTGGTCCCACACACAGTGACATGTGGGAAACTCTCAATAATGGACACAGCTTTTCATCTGTCAGTTCTGTGGACAGGAGTTCAGTGGCAAGTTTTTCCTTTGAGATCTACAGTTCTGAGTGGTTCAAACCAGTGTAATTTCTGAAAGCAGAGTTTATATCTGGTTCTGCAAATTCAGTGCGTCCTAAAAAACGCTGAGGGCTCCTTCAGTGTGTGTATAAAGCACTGAGGGTTGGATGCACTGCCATTAGAGTCTCATTGGCCTTAAGAAAGAGTTATGTTAGGCATCACTTGCACAAGGGGTTTTAAAAGACTTTGTACTGTTTGAGGTTTGCGAGTGAAGGGCACTAACAAGATACTATTTCAATATAGAGGGACATTGGAAAGTTGACCTCTAAAAAAAGAAAGCTAAGTAATTTTCTTGGGCATGAAAGAGTTGTCAAATGCAATGCCCCTTCTTCTTGTATGGTGGCTTCACAGATAAAATTCGCAAGCACTATAGAAAATGTGGGAAGTGTTCAAAATGATGGAGAGAGGAACTTTCAGTACCAAAGGTACTGAAAAGATCCCATTCATGAAAGCTCTTGCATCCCCACATAACATTACATTTGTAAGTTGCATTGTTAATGTTCAATGAAGACAGAGAGGGAAAATGATATCTGAAGATGACATACAAGATTGTGAAATATCAGTAAGAGCAAAAGAAAAACTTTGCTGCTATAGTTATCTTACCATCTGTGAATAAAAGAAAGATGTTGCTTATAATGAAGTATACATTTTGCACTTTGATGTTTGTCTCAAGATATCAGAACTGGTTTAGAAAAATGGCTTACAACTTTGCCTGTGAGACAGGGACAGAGATACTGTAGGATAACTTCAACTGCTGACTGAGGTACTCTGTCACTCTGTGTAGTTAACAGTTTGGAGGTGGCACTCTCATCTAGTAGAAGATGACACAGAAGTTCAGAGGTTTTCATCAGCATAGGGCTCTTCAGAGGCAGGGTTTACTTCAGCATCATCCGTTTCCAAACAGAGATGAAACAGAGCAGCATGTATCTGACATCTTCTGGGAAGGATTTTGCTCATCCTGGCATTTGGTCCTGGCACAGGGATTTCTCTCCTAGGAGGAAAATACTGTATGCAATGCTGTATAACATTGTAGAATGTAAGTTCACCTGAGACCAGATTTTCCTGCCCCCTTGCAGGTAAATCCTTCATCCCATGCAATGAGGTGATAGTCAGCCTTTGGAAAAGAGCAGATGTAACCCCATCTAAAACTGTGGAGTTGTGAAGGGGGAGATGAAAGCAACTGAATTGAAACAATCCAAATAATTGTTGTCTCCAAAGTATGAAGCAATGCCAGATCACTGGCAGAAATACTGTAATAGAGTAGAAAGGGAAAACTACAACTTCTGAGAGGGCACTTCCAAGGACTGAACAAGGTAGGAATACTTGCTGGTGTGACAGCAGAAATTCAGAGACCTCAAGTGTTAGAGATACAGTATTCAGAAAATGCAAAGAGATCTCACCTTAGCAGAAAGCTGTAATAGGGGAAGCAGAGGATGTTCCAAGAGAGGAGAAAAGGACATGAAAAAAACATAATAAAATTTTATACTGTCAGCCCAATAAACTTACAGGGCTAGAGGAACTTGTCAGTTGTACATCACCAGCAAAGCAGAATGTTCATCCTGACAGGGGCCTCAGGCTACTGTTGTGTATTATCTGTGCAATGTAATAACTATCATAATGATCTGAAGAAAAGAGAAAGTGAAGGTCTGATAGTTGTGGAGAAGCAAGGCTCTTCATTGCTGTAAGTCATAACGGGAATTTCTGAAGAGCAGCATAGTATAGGTGGGAGATAGAAGACACACTGGTCAGGGATTCAGAGCTGTTCAGGTGATGCAGGACAACCTTGTATCAGAACAGAAGAATTAACAACATTTTTCTCCTTAAAAATAATACCAAAGCTCCTGGTGTGACTGGGATGGTGAGAATACCACACACAGGGAAGAAAGAGAGACATGGGAGCTTCTATAAGCGAATCTCTGGCTCCATGGCACAGTCAAGGGAGCTTTGCTGCTCATTTAAATGGAGAAGATCTCTGATGGTGAATTTTTCTCTCTTGATGGCATTTAATTTGCATTAATTATCCAAGTGGGGATGAAAGACTGGACAGGTAGAGTGGAAGAGAATAGAAATGAGGACAAAAGTGAGATGTTTGGATTTAGCTGCATTCAAGTCATTAGTAACACCAGTGAGGGCTGTCATGGTAGAATGACCAGAAATAAAGACAGGCTATGGAAAAACAAAGCTAGGATGCTGAGCAGAGCCATGGAGAATGTGATAATATGCAGGGTTATCTCCAGAGCCAGAAATAGCAAGAGGACAGGTGTCTGTGGTCCTGTGGAAAAAGACCACGGCAAGTTGAAGAGAACATCTTCTGAGAGTATGAGGAGACAAAGGGAGGTATTGATAAACGCTGGAACACAAGGGGGAAAAGAAAATTACTTTTGTTTGTGGCACTATAAATGTCCATAGCTCTGCTGAATTACATGGAGCTTTAGTGATTTACACCAAATGAAGTGCTGGCCTAAAAGTCAACAACTTTAGAGTGCACTCATCATAATATGGAGTGAGACATCTCCAAGTAACAAGTGAATAAAAAGGTGAAAGAAGAAGATGAATGAATGATGAGGACAAGAGAGAAGAGAAGAGAAGAGAAGAGAAGAGAAGAGAAGAGAAGAGAAGAGAGAATGATGGAAAACTGAGAATCATGATTCTAAATAAAGACAGAGAAGGTGAGACTTTTCAAGGATGTGGGAGGAATGGGGTGGAAAAAAACACAGAAAAGAAAAGCTCATTAATGTTAGTTACGAAATCAATAGGCTTGGCTTCATTGCTCCTTAGCTGCAGAAAGTGTGACATGAAATGAAGGAGTTAAGTTTTTGCACAAGAAGTGATTTACTCTATGAATGTGCAGCCTGTATGCATGGCATGGAGGGAAGGGTAATGGAGGAAATGAACACTGATATTCTTCCAACAGCAGCAACTTGGGGGCAACTCTGTAATGCCTGACCTGAGACAATTTCAAAGGTCTGATTTTCAAGGAGGGCTTCTAAGCATTTTTTCAAAGTTGGGCACTGTTAAGGTCTTTATGGGCTGATACGCCATCTTACTTTCAAAAAACAACCTGGGAGCAGTGGCAATGGGAAGAGCAGCAGAGGCCATTCCTGAATCAAAGGATGAGGCAAAGATTCCTGGGACAGCACACATCAATCAGAAACATTGTATACAACTTCTTCTGAAAGATGCTGTTCTCTCCACAAAGCAAAGTTTTGTCTTGATGAATCCTTGTTAAGAAAGGGCTTGTAAAGTACTAGTCTAATTACTGGCAATACTCCTTATAGCCTGTGAAAGTTAACTCTTGACTGTAAGAGTTTGTCAATCAGGGAGCCAAAGAACACAGCACTGATCCCTGATCTTGGTGCCGTGAAGAGTCGAAGTAAAAAATTATCTTTTCTAGGGTCTGTACACAGATTGATCTGTATGAAGAATAGCATCTTTCTTCACACAAAACAGCCAGTGGCTCTGTCACTATCAATCAATGGCTCTATCACCATCAACTTTACAGCAAAGGCAATTGTGTCTGCAGGGTGGGGCCATGATAGGTATCACGGTGTATTTGGAAAGCATTCAGGACAGTTTGACGTGTGTTTCAGCCACCAGTGAGCACCAGTTTTAGCAGCATCTTGGACTAGCCAGCTTCCCACATGCATACCAGTATGCTGAAGAAATTGTCACCCCTCTGAGTGACAGAAACA
Source organism: Haliaeetus albicilla (assembly GCF_947461875.1). Classification (NCBI taxonomy): domain Eukaryota; kingdom Metazoa; phylum Chordata; class Aves; order Accipitriformes; family Accipitridae; genus Haliaeetus; species Haliaeetus albicilla. Next base: position 44,623,293 of record NC_091516.1, read on the forward strand.
GTTTGGACTGCAGCAGCTCTTCTCACTGCAGAGAGAGATGGGAACTTCAGACAACATGCTCATCTGCACCTTTGTTGCTGAAAAGGTGTCAGCAGGTGGGAGAAGAGCCTACCAGCCTACATTTAGATTTACCACCTGTTACAAAACTTTCTGAGTCACTCTTGCTTCAATCAGTTTTTGAAATGTAAGCACCCATTGCTTTTAGGGATTCCATGGAATATCCCCTCTGCACCACTTTGAACACATGCTTATATGCACATGCACATTGCACAGACTTTGTGGTGGTCACTGAGGCAGGGGACTTGGCCCCTCAATTCCCCCTGCCTGGAGCATCATCATGAAGCTTAGACAGTGCTTAAAGCTCATTTTAAGTGAAATTACAAGGTAGTCCCCTGCAGGCAGTGAATTTCATGCTTTAAGTATGGCATTAAAAACAAGCTCATTCAATTTTACACCTAATTAAAAAAAAACTAAATTGGAGAAAACGCTTTGAGTAAAATGTTTTTCTTTTTGCCACACAGCCATCTTTCATCTAATAGCAGCAATAAGTAAGGATGAAACTGTCCAATAGTCTCTTTCCTAGGCTGAAAAGATGAAATTGTGGAGAAATTGTAGAGAGGCTGATGCATGGAAAACTTTGCCCTCCCCAGTATTCTGTTTTTTATGTGTCCTGCTTTCAGCTGGGATAGTTAATTGTCTTCCTATAGTATGTATATAAATATAGTATATGTATAGCTGGTATAGTGCTATGTTTTTGAGTTAGGTATGAGAAGAATGTTGATAACACTGATGTTTTCAGTTGTTGCTAAGTAATGTTTGGTCTAAAGTCAAGGATTTTTCATCTTCTGATGCCCGGCTGTCGTGGTTTCAGCCCAGCCGGTAACAAAGGACCACGCAGCCGCTCGCTCACTCCTCCCGCCCCCCTCCGGTGGGATAAGGAGGAGACGGAGGAGAGAAAAGAAAAAAACCCGGAACCTCGAGGGCTGAGATAAGGGCAGTTTACTGGGACAACATACACAAAAAAAGGGAAGTTACCACCACAACAACAGTACTAATAAAAGAATATACAAAAGGAGTGATGCACAGTGCAACTGCTCACCACCTGGAACCCGACTCTCCGCCACTTCCCCCACCAAAAGTCGAGAGAGCTCCCCCCGGCCCGCTCCCCCTTTACATACTGAGCATGATGTCACATGGTATGGAATAGCTCCTTGGCTAGTTCAGGTCAGCTGCCCCGGCTATGCCCCCCACCTCCCAGGTTCCTGTGAAAATTAACTCTATCCCGGCTGAACCCAGGATACCGGCCAGCAAGAAGGCTGGAGGGGTACAAAAAGTTGGGAGGGGACACAGCCAGGGCAGCTGACCCAAAGTGGCCAATGGGGTATTCCATACCATGTGACATCACTTCTAGTATGTAAACTGGGGGGGAGTGGGGGCGGGGGGATTGCCGCTCGGGGACTAACTGGGTGTCGATCGGCGGGTGGTGAGCAATTGCATTGTGCATCACTTGTATATTCTAATCCTTTTAGTATTACTATTGTCATTTTATTAGTGTTATCATTATTAGTTTTTTCTTTTCTGTTCTATTAAACTGTTCTTATCTCAACCCATGAGTTTTACTTTTTTTCCCCCCGATTCTCTCCCCCACTGAGGCGAGGGGGGGGAAGTAAGTGAGTGGCTGTGTGGTGCTTAGTTGCTGGCTGCGGTTAAACCACGACATTATGCTTTCAAGTATGTTTTGATCTCTTGTCTTTAACATTTGCTCTGTGTGCTAAATGTATAGAGACTAAACTCATACAGAGTAGAGATCCTACTTCTTTCCACTCATCATATGATGGTGCCAGTTTTAACTTTGTAGTGTCATATTAATTAGTGCCAATTAAAAATTATTCTGTGTTCATGACAAACATCACATTTTGTTAGCACTTGTACTCCCCCATTATTAACTTTACTGCAATTGATCATCTAAATGTGAAGAGACTGGCCCTATTCACATGAACAACGTGCTTAGAGACCATGTGCCTGCTGGTGCCTCACAAGATCTCTCAGTGTTCTGGGACACAATTATGCGCAAAGCACTTGACTGGACCTCTCTTATCTCAGACTCACTGTCTCCATGTGTTACTACATTTGTTAGAAAAACCTTTAAGAGTATTTCTAGGAATATATGTCATCTTCCTCTTTCCCAGAAATTTCACTCCTGAATAGGTTTTGTGGAATCATTCCAGGCAGCAAGAAATGGAACTGTAGTCTTGATGGTATGGCTTCCTAGTGCTATTAAAAGAACAGGAGAAATGCTATATTTCTTCCAAAGGGCTCTTTCTCATCTCATGGGTTTGTTTCAAAATAGAAGCACTCACAAAAGGAGCTGCAGACCCACTGCAATGTGGTTGACTGCACTCAGGAATCTGTAGTACTGTCATGTGTTGTTCCTCCACTGGTTGTACAGTCAGCCCCGAGCAAATCTTAACGCTAGGACCCATGTCTCCAGTCACAGAAAGTCAAGGCCTGAGCTCTCAGACAAGCCTAGAAGAACTGGGCATCCAAGCTGGCTCTCACCTCTGCTGACTTCAGACATCCAAGAGCTGGGTGTGTAACTCTGAGATTGGCTTCTCTGCAGGATGAGCCATCTCCTCTACCTTAGATCATTATTTCAAGCATGATCAGAAGGTGCCATTGACTTGGAGAAGGACACAGGCTGATTAGATGTCCCACATTTAGGTATGCAAATAGAACATGTAACCGCCATCTCATACATGCAGTGAATTTCAAGAGGTCCCCTTTTACTATGGAGATGATAGGCCTGTGGGATATGGACATGCTCACTCTCCCCATGCACAGTTCTGAACACAGTGGAGGCCCGAGAGGTACGCAGGTGTCTAGAAGATACCTGGCTACCAGTGGCAGGAATAGGAGACTCAGTGTCATGATGCTGAGTGCACTAACTGCCTCCTAGGGCTTTGCCTGTCTGTGCTGAAAGCTAGCTCTGGTGAGCAGTATAATGTTGGATTAGACCACTATGAAAAGGAGGGATCTCCTTGCTGCTCTAGGGACCTACAATTAGGCTGAGACTCTTAATTTTGGTCCTTGTCTAAGCTATGTGACAGCTATGGCCATGCCCAATGAGTTACCTTGCTGACCCTGGCCCATTGACTTGAATTCCTGGCTTGAACTTGGACCTGCCTTGTAATTATGTATTTGCCTGATGACCCCAGGACAGTGGCTGACCCTGGTAATATGACATATGCCACACTTCTTGCAGAGGTACTGTGGGACTGTGTCACTGATTGGTGAGCTCATTGCCCTGCCAGTTGTGTGCTCCCTTTGGCTCCTGCCTCCCCTTCCCTTGCTGGGCAGCCAGTCTTGCTGCTTCACAGAATCATAGAATGGTTTGGGTTGGAAGGGACCTTTAAAGGTCATCTAGTCCAACCCTGCTGCAACGAGCAGGGACATCTTCAACTAGATCAGGGCAAAGAAAAAGAAAGACATCTCTTAATACTCTGTGCTCTGTTGTGATCCAAACCAACCTGGAGAACATATATGAAGAGAAAGAAGAAAAAAGGAAATATTTTTTCATAAGGCTTATCTTTTCCTCTCACATTTTGCTCAGTTCTAAGAAAATTAAGAGACAAAAGGCCTAGCTTACCTCAGGGCAAGAGACTGTACTGCTCTATGACCTCAGCTAAACTGTTTGGCTTCCCTCGCAGGCCTCCTTGCCTGTTACCAGAAACCCTGAGGTTTCTGTGAGGACAAGAGGGAAAAGTCAGTATAACTCCCTGCTTCAAAAAGCTTTGGACTCTCTATTTGCTACTTTTATCCTTCATATATGGAAGGTGTAAGGGGAGGCCTTCCTTTCTCAGAGGTCTTCTGCACATCTTAGGCTAGACAGTGGAGAAGATGCAGCACAGCCCAAGCATGCAGTTAAAACAGGCGGAAGACAAATCCTTGTCCCCCAGCCACGTCCTAGTAATGGTCTATCCTAGCCAGAGGAGCTGCAGTGTTCAGAGCCACCTGCAGTACGGCCCCATATTTGCTCAGGCTAGGAAGGGCCTCACTGTGGGGTGTCCATGCTGTGGAGTTGTTGTGTAGGCAACAACAGCACAACAGACCATGAGAGAGTGGCTCAGTAGCTCCAGTGCATCAAGGCCTTCAGTCACTAGGGTGGGGGCTATTTGACACCACCTGTTTATAAAGCTATCACAGGCTGCATCAAGTGTCTAAACAGGATGGCAACAAGTGGCTTTCACGACTCTCAGGGTCATCCGTGCACATTCAGTTTGCAGAGCAAGGGTTTCCATGCAGCAACAGAACCCTCTCCTTTGCCCATGTGTACCCAGGTGACTCATATGCTACTAGATGGGAACATACCTTGTGTGATTGAATCTGAACTGCAAGACTCTAAGGTTATGAGACACAGCTTAGATCATATGCAGGAGTATGTGTGAGCTTATAAAAAGAAGATGCAGATGGCAAAGGAGCCAAATTATTCCTAGATTCATTAACTACTTTTCCAGTGTTCTGCCCCATCTTAGTATCTGCTAGCACAGAAAAAATGGCAACCTCTCCTCTTCCTGCCACAGGAAGATAGATGTTCCCTACAGAGAGCTCTTTTGTTCTTTCTGGCTCTGTGAAGAGGAGAGACTGGCAGACTCCTAAGAGACATTGCAATGATTGGGATCCCCCTGCACAGCTTAGGTCATCTAGGGACAACACAAACTGAGAATTTAAGCCCTCCTCCCACCAAATGCCAGACAGGGTATGGGAGAGGATTTGTAGTCTGCTGTGAAGCCTGCATTTATGCCCAAATTTATGTCCTTTCCTGAAACTAGGCTTTCCACTCACCAGCACACCACCTGGGCTTTTCTTGGTACTCAGCTTGTCCTTGTGTTCTGTGTAGCATCATCTTTTGTGCTGTCACCCTTCTCTTACACCATTCTGGGTTACAGCAGCTGTAACCAACCAGTTGAATGTAGGCAACCAGCTTTTCTCAGGCTTAACCACTGGGGACGATCAGCTGTTCTTTGCATCCAAGGAGCTCAGAAACTTCAGGAATGCCTTGCTGGATGTCTCTGCACTCACAGAGAGCCTGACATAGCTGTAAATTCCCAAAGCTCATCTGAAAGATCTCCTTGCTAGAGACGTTGCAGAGGCATTCCACATTGACCTGCACTGCCTGTGGGCAAAGGCAGCACTATGTATATTGGTGTACTCTGCTCACAAAGATACAGCTGAAACCTGCATACATGCCATGCATGACAAAGTAAACAGCTATTGTTATTAGCCCATGTTGAAGCATGGCTACAAGTGACTGGGGACTGACCCAGAAACACAGATGTGAGGACCCTACTGCAAGTGGAGGAAAAAGTAGGGGTTATGTAGTACAGCTGCCCTGTAATACAGGAGTCCTCATCTCTCAGGTCTCAAGCCTTTTCCCGATGTTTTTTCTAGACAGGATGCAGTGCTATAAAATGATGGCAGACTAATCCCACAGCATGTTCCTGTCATTTGTCTCTGGGGACTTGCTGTCTGGGATCAGGCCATCAAGCAGCTCAACAGCCAGCGAAATACTTCTCTAATTATACTGCAAATCTGTATTATTTTGCTTCCTCTGAAGATCCATTCTTGGAGTTTTCTCTCCTCTGACTTTTGGGATATTTCCATTCAACTCGGGAAACCACTCTGCTTTGTACTTGTTGAAGGATGAACTGAACAAATAGGCAAACTTATGCTAATTTCCAGCTATTGCCAATGTAAGATACCCAACATTCTTTAGTCATCAGTCCTGGAGTCCATAACTAACCTATGCTTTTGAGTTAACAGCATGATATCACCTATCTTCAGAGGTGACCAGATCTTCACAAGTGACTTGTGGTGATGGCAAGGGGAAACTGTCACTATGGTGACTCCTGAGACAGAAATCATCAGCCAATCACAGCGTCAAGGCCTCTTCTGCTTCTCACACCACCCTGCCAATGAGTAGGCTGGAGGGACACCAGAATTTGGGAGGGGACACAGCCGGGACAGCTGACCCCAACTGACCAAAGGGATTTTCCATACCATATGATGTCATGCTCAGCAATAAAAAGCTGGGGGAAGAAGAAGGAAGCAGGGAGTGTTTGGAGTTACGGCATTTTGTCTTCCCACGTAACCGTTACATGTGATGGACCCCTGCTTTCCTGGAGATGGCTGAACACCTGCCTGCCAATGGGAAGTGGTGAATGAATTCCTTGTTTTGCTTTGCATGTGTGCATGACTTTTGCTTTACCTGTTAAACTGTCTTTATCTCAACCCATGAGTTTTCTCACTTTTGTCCTTCCAGTTCTCTCCTCATCCCACTGGGTGGGAGTGAGCAAGCATTTAGTTGCCTACTGGGTTTAACACATGACAACCTGCCACCAGTAAGCTCTGGCCATTGTATCTGAGGTAGGGAGCTTTCAAACAAAATAGAAGTTAAAAGCCATAAGACATGGACGTATGCTTTTTTCCTGATGTTGCTGATTTTAACTCCTAAGGCAGCCCTGTGATTTCTGAGCAGATACTGTGACTGTTGTCTGCAGCTGATTATGGAACAACAGTGACAGTCTGCCAAACCACTGGTCCTTGGTTCTTCAAGCAACTTCAGAGGTGTTTTCCTGGGTGAAAACAGAGGTCCAGACTCCAAAGCAGCATCTTGTCTTGCTTCTCCTGGTGGTTAGTGGAACACACTGTTCACATCTTCTTCATCCAGCCTTATTAGTTCAATTGCTTTGCCTGTGCAGGGTACGCTGAAATCTAGCATGTGTAGCACAATGATGTGCTGAGCCTTGAGGCTAATTGTAGCTATTAAAGAAATAATTCCACAAGTAGCCTTTATACACCTAATGGGATGCTTGCTCAAGACTGACTAGGGGGCGGCTTTGTAGGCCTGCCTGCCTACCTGTCCTTACCTTTGTTCAAAAGTAAAAGATTTAGCTGGAAATGCTTAGATTCATGAATGACTCAGGAGTCAAAGTCCTGTTCCAGAGATGTTAAGGCCCAGATTTTCAAAGGCAGACATGTGCCAAGCTGTCATAGATTTGAACAGGAGTTAGGCACACTGGCTAGGATTTCAAAAGATGAATGCACAACATTAAAATTCCGGCCTTCAGGGACCCCACAGGACTTTGTGAAAATGGCACTTTCAAACTAAAAAAGTAACATTCTACCCCCCTTTTGATGGTTATCTATTAGTTTTCAGTATTTTAAAAATCTGTATAGAACACCCATTTCAGCAAAAATACATTTAAATGTTTACCATCTCTAGAAATCATGCTTTAATGAGCTCTAACAAATGGAATTAATAACGTTAATTAACACATTTAATGTTTATAAACAGATTGACAATTCAAGGCATGATTAAACTATTAATAACAAAAGCCTGCAAAATGAACTGTGCTAAACTTTGGGAATTGGTCTTTGCCAGGATCAGCATTGTCATTAGCTGTGTGGTCTGCCCACCACTGACCTTTCCATTGGCCCTGTATGGAAGTACATTGCAGCACTGTCTGTCATCATGACATTGCAGATGTGTTTTTTTCCCATAGACCATTTAATTTTTTCATCTTACACAATGGACCTGCTCTGGGTGTGAATAATGGTTTCCCCATGCCCCTGCCCTTTTTAAAAAAGCTTTTAAGAACATGTTTGTCAGTTTTGATCACAGTTACATAAAACTTCACTTCTCTTGTTAAAAATATTAACTACATGGTGCAAAATATTTGCATCCTATAAATCATCAGAAACTTTTACTGTTTCAGTGAACAAAGGATATCTTTGTGGCAGAGGAACATACTGACATTCTTATGTAGCTACTCAGCTGGCTCAGGAAGCTGTGCAAATGTTCTGCCTTCCCTCTCCATCACTTACACACTCCTTACTAAGGATCAGCTTTGATTACGCTGATAGAATTTCCCTTGACACTAGGTACATCCCATTTCCTATTTATTTCTGTTTCTGGCTTCTGCCATGTTTTAAATACTTAGTGGTGATTAGGGAAGGACATTGTGTGGGCTTCCCCTTCCCCTCAACATATAAAAAACTCTTGTGGATGCCTTTGGTGGAGCTATGCATCTCCTTATATGGGAGACTAGAGTTCAGTTAATGAAATGTTACTAAATGGGAGGCTGAATCAGAAATATTATCAGGCATGAACACACCTATAGATGTAGGAGTATGTAAAGCCATCATATACTTTCCTCTACTGTGGTCAGACTTTACCTAAACCCATTAAACCTTTATGGTTACATTTTCTTCATCAATAGAATAGAAATACCTTAGCCTATGGATTATACCTTACAGGAGGCTTTTGAAGCCACGCTGTTATTTGTCTGTGTGCTATAGTAAAAGAAACAAAGATCCTCAGTGCATGGCAGTTCACAGACATTTGTGGTTTATGATAAATGCAACCAATCAGCAAATCAAAAGCTGGGATAAATTACAAACTTGTCTACATGGTGTGCTTGGTAGGCTGAAGGTTTGCCTAGAGCAACAAACAGTTGCGAATTGCCAGTGTTATACAAGAGATCAGTTCTTAGATGTGTTGCCAAAACTGGTTTGTGTATTGGATGTAGTACCACAGAATGCAACAGCAGGCTGCAAAGAGAGGAGAGGACTTTACTTGTTGCAGCAGTATTCTAGCTGAGCCTAACATCAACCACAAGATAGCATCTTGGAATGCTTCTTCATTTCATCAATAGATACATTTATTCTATTAACAGCATTCAGTAAAAAAAATGGGATATTTTGGCTCAGATTTTAAACACTTGATTATTAAAGTATATTAAAGTATTTCTCTGTCAACAGCTATATGGCAGTATTTTCACAGAAAATGTCTCAGCATAAGAGAACAACTGTGGCAAGTGCATGCACAAATTAGGCAGGCAGCAACCCTTCCAGCTCATTTAAAATGCAAGTCCAGGACAGTATGATTCTCTGTCTCCTGAGATTCTTGGTGCAAAATGAAATTAAAACTGGTAGTTATTTTTATGAACTAATTCCCACTGTCCTTGTATTCCCACTGCCATTACATTGTTTAACACTACATGTGCACACAACAGTCAGCCAGATGTGGCTGAAGTTCTGGTCCCTTTTTAAAAAGATATGAATGATACAGTATCCATACGAACATTATAGACCTGGGTAAGCCATCTGCAGTAACTTGGAAGTTAGCAGTTTTAATGGTCTCCCATGACTGATGTTTTTTTGACAGAATAATGTTTTGAAATTTTTTGCTCTCAAATTGCTAGACCACATTCTTATCTTGTTGTATAGGGGAGGACACGTAAAACACCTTTTTCTGGCAGCAATTGCACTGTGCTTCCAGCAAAGGCATGGAAACCGTGGGTTTAAAACCGGGCATAAGCCCAACATGCATGACGAACACGTCTGAGCAGACACAATGCCACAGGCAGCACTGGCATCTGCTCACAGCACTGGAGCAGATGTTGTCATTCACAGGGGGAGAAGACCTTGTGACTTTGCAGGAAAGCTTGCAGACTACTCTGAGCAATGGGCTGATACTGCCTCTGTATGGGGCAGAGTTTCCCAGTTTATGTGTCAGTCCATGGATCCCGGATATCCTGTTTCTCAAAGATGCACTGGCCAGGACCTGCTTTGTCATCAGCAGGCCCTGGAATCTCAGAATTTCCTGATGCTAGGCTCTAGGGTAGGTGGTCCTAACCAGAGTTTCTGGAATCACATTACTGTACATTTTCCTGCTTTCACAAGACTAAACTGTAAAAGACCACTACTCAGCAAAAATGAAAACATCCCTGTATTATCAACACTGTTTTCAGCACAAATCCATAACATAGCCCCATAGTAGCTACTATGAAGAAAATTAACTCTATTGCAGCTCAAACCAGCACACATCCTCATCTCCTCCATTGCCAGTCCTTATTTTATTTGAACGTCAAGATCTCCTTCCAGAATATTCTGAGAGTCAGTTCATTTGCAGGACAGCTGATGTACCTAAGTAAGATGTTTTAGAGTCACACTCTAAACTTTGCTGAATGCATACAGGTTGAGCCCATGAATAAAACTTTTCATCCTCTCAGTTTCAAAAACTCTTCAAGGTCCTCTCCTTGCCAGCACTTCCTTCTTCATCAGTTGCAACACAACCAGTAATAAGCCCACCAAACTGACTTAAACTGGTGGCTTTCAACAATTTCCGGAGTTTCTTTGGAAAGCTGAGGGGTCAGACGTCATTAGCTTCACCAGAGCTCTCCTCAGAAGAAATGCAAGGGACTCTTTTGGTCCCGTGGTCATTGCTGCATGCTTGGAAAACCTTTTCTTCCTTTATAGATGCTAGAGCAGCTTCACAAGCTGCTCTTTCATCCCATCCTGGAGGACAGAAGAAATTGAGTCTGCTGACTCAGCCAGCTCATCTAGAGCAGAGGTAGATGATGCTTCTCCTGGAGACGGCTCATCCCTTTGAAACTCTTGTCTGGGTTTGATAAAAGGGGTGCCCAGCTGTTTCCCTGAGCAGCTGGGCTTGGTCCTGCCAGACAGCAAGTGCCAACAAACTGGCGCTGGCTGGCTGTGGGTTCCTAGGTGAAATTTGCAAATGTCACTGTGACACCCATGTTGCATGGCAGTGACATTGTAGCATGGCACCAGTGTCCTGGCATGATGGAGCAGCAACAGAAGAAGCTGTTGAATAGCACCCGTTGCTTGTAATTTCCAGAGCTGCAGCTATTTGGACTCTAGAGCCAAGCTGTAAATCCAACTGTACTGAAGTGTTACAGGAATTACAGGGCAGTGCTGTGTCCAGTTGCTTTTAGGAGCTGGTGCCCAGGAAGAAAGAGGGAAGGCTGCAGCATTAGGCATAAAAGGGCCTCATTCCTCACGTTTTTTGGTTAGGCACCTCTCCCACATGCAGAAATGTCCTTGATCTCTTTACTTTTCTGATGTCTTCTGAGCTTCTGCTTGAGAGCCTTGGCAAAGAGCTGTGATGGGAAGGTTGGGGTAGCAGCCAGTGCCTAGACTGCTGGGTTTGTGGAGTTGCTCCTCTGGACATTTCTTCACCTTCGCTGTGTGATGCCCGAATAACTGCCTTCTGGTCTCCTGTATTTCACTCTGTGTTCTACAGCTGTGTGACGAAATCCATTTCCCAAGCACTGGGGGTCAAAGGACATAAAAATCTCTCCCCAGTCCTCCCCATTTCTTCTCTAGATTAACAAGGGCTCTGTGATTTCAGTTGCACTCCTGTACTGGACAGTCCGTGTACCGAGGTGATGCTCTCAGGTTTCAGCAGTCTCCCAGTAGCTGCTGTGTACGACCATGTGGAAGTAAAACACTAAGTATATTTTGCAAACGCTAGAAAGGGGAGATATACACCACACCTCCACACCGCTACACTCCCCATTTCATTGAATGCGTTCCTGTGCTTTTATTTGATATTTAAAATTTAGAAAGCAAACAAAATCAATAATTCTAAGTCAACAGCCTCTCTACTGGATCAAGTGGTTTTTTCTGTAAAGGAAAGGTTTGATGTAGAGCTGGTGGGAATCAGAAACTCTGTTCCCTTAAGCATTTGCATCAGGTCCTGGGAGGTTTACAAAATCCTGTCCTAAGTATTACAACAACAAAGATGAGGACAATAAGCTTTTGGACCCTCTGGACAGAGCTAATTGACAAGAGTTTGGGCAGAGCAAGGAGGGTGTCCTCCAACTGCTGGAGAATCCTAGAAGGGCTGGCCCCATGCAGATACAAGGAATAAATCAGCTGGACTTAGCTGTTACCCTGCAGTGCTGTTTAACTCAGTAATCTGGAGAAAAAGGGCTGTGTATGTGGGCTGAGAAAGCATGGTGGCCAAACCAAGAGGAGACAGCTAGAGACAGACTTGTATGAGCTACTGCAACAGCAACTAATATAAAAACTGTACAAAAATAATAGCTACTATCAAGAACTAGTACAAGTACTTTGCCTCGTGTATTGGCTTTAGTACTGAAGTACATTGTGCAAATGTGACCAACTAGAAGCAGCACTGAGGAAGAATGCTTTGGCCGTCATCTGGGAGAATATGTCTTCTCTGGAACATCTTTCATGTGGTGGCTCACAAGAAAGTCATTCTTCGTGTATTTACTTATTGAAGCAGAATCTGGGAAATACCGTGAGCATGTTAGAAACATCTGTACTTCCACCCAGCTCTATACCCAACCTGCCAGACTATGTTGTTTGTTTTTGTACTTGTTCTTTCCAATCTTCATCAATGTTTTCTAGGTGTCTTCCAGCAGTATTTGATGCTGACAAAGGAATGCACTTCAGACTGTTCTCCTGCGTAATTTCATCCATTTTTTATGTTGGCAGGAAGAACAAGGGTTTCCACAATGGTACGTTGCTTTTTTCTCTCACTATTAAGTACAAAATCTGAAAAAAGGCTGATAGAGATTTATCATGAATTTTAGAGACATTTTGTAAATGTTGTGGCCTGAGTATTGTGTGACTTGAAATATTGCTGAACAAATGGTGGAGGTTTGTTTGCATGTTCTGGATGCTTCATTTGTAACTGTCTGGTAAAGTTGATGGCGACATACGGTCATTAGTTCATCTCTCAAGGCACAGTATACCCTTAGTGCAAGGTTCATAGTTCATGGTAGTGGGTGTCCATCCCTATTTCCAATAGTCTTTTTGATAATTTTAAGTTGTTTTGGCTCGGCTTGGATCTGCAACGGTGTTTCAACAGTGTGCAGATGATAAAGTCCATAGGGCTCAGAACATCACTTTGTTATCAGTATGAACAGTTCAAAAAGATATAGCTCTTTTGGAGGCTCTTTTTTCCCTGGATTACAGAATAACTCTGCCCTTGTATGCACAAGTGAGCTGTGCTATGTATTCCCCTTTGCTCCTCTGGTTGGAGTGAGAAGGAATATATAACGTGTCTGCACAGGGGAGAGGGAGTAGCAATCCACTGCTGATTGTTAAAGGGCCCTGTTTCTTCTGGTCTCTACAGTCTAGAAAACAAAAAAGAATTTCCTGCTTAATTACCACCAGCTCAACCCATGCCCTCCAAAATCCAGGGTCTAATATTTGAAGAACCCTGGACTTGGACAACAGAAAGCACCAAAACAAGGCCTATCCTTAGAGCTGACCTAGCCACAGTTTTGAACAGGAAATCCTCTAGCATGCTGGGCTGGTCAAGTGCAGATTGTTGCAACTCTTTTCATGGGCCTTCTGTTTAGAGCAAGATACAATTTGCTAGCAGAATAAAGCAGCCTTCATGCTAACACAGCCTCTCCTCAAAACATAACCTATGCATCTGAAAGGATGGTGATTTATACCTTCCTCAAACTTCTCCAATGTAAGGTTAAACTGGAGTGGCTAACACGGTATATTAGCAAAGTTGTGACACCTGCTCTCATGGGACTGCCAGCATGTCACATCAGCAGCAGGACAACATTGTTGACTCAGCACATTTTTGGCCTTTGCTGCAGACAATAGACAAAGCCTGCTTTGCCACTACTCTAATCCCCATATGGTAGGGTACAATGTCACATACTTCATGTCTTCACTTTTAGTGAAAGCTGAGTAACAATATGAGCTGGAGGACCATGAAGAATCTTTTTCCTTCCCTGACAGATGAGAGCTTGTGAGGATTGCATACTGCCCTCTAAGAAGGAATCGTGCTAAACGCCAGAGCCTTCGTAAGGAAGTCTTTCATTGCCGTCCCTGATAGCAGCAGCAACTCCTTGTGCTGAAAATAATGTATATCTTTTCAGCTGAATTACCTTCCTCCTCAGACATGTCTTCTTATTTTTTGCCATAGTGCAGGGCTTTTAGACATTACAGATTACTGCAGAAACAATACAAACTGTGGAATCAAGCTTGCCCAGAGCTGCTGGATTTATGTGCATCATGAAATCCCTGAGGTCACATTATGAGAAGCATCTGAGAATGGAGCTCATAAAACCCCCCTGGCTTCATACGGGAACTTTGAGGTGCCTTGGAAGCAGGAGTTCCAGGTCAGACCTTCATCACCTATGCATCAACATGCTGTACTCATCCTCACAAGGTCTGTAGAAGACTGTATAGCGACATTGTCCTACTGCCCAGCACAGCAGCCTAGGTGATAATGCAATGGAGAGAACCCAGCTTTCACTCTTAGAGACAAAAGTATAACCAACGAACTAAAACCTTTCACCTGTCTACAGGAGATGAACTAAACACTGACTTTACATCACATGTACCACACCAAAACTGCGGATCTCTAACCTATACCCATCCCCATCCCCCATCTTCTTCCTGAATCTCCAAGGAGACATACCACATATCAAGAGGTTCATGCGGTGGTTTTATATATCTGCATATAGAGAAAAAAGACAAAGTTCATGAGATAATGATGTCAAGCTCTGACAGGTCTTCTAAAATTCACAGATCCCTAGGTTTTTACAGTCCTAAGAGCTCCATTTTTAATGTACAGGTGCTGGATGAGAGGGAAAGAAGGAAGAGCTGCAAATGTGCTGGTTGTTCAGCATAAAAAATCTGGATGGTGAGAGATCCATCATGTCCATTGGTTTAAAAAACTTTGCAACTTCATGAAGGAAGCCCGAGACTCATGATTTTGCACATCTGGAACTGGCAAAATGATCCATCTCTCCTCTTCGTCTCTTCTCTCTTGTCAAGGTGACAACCTGTTTATCTTGGACAATATCGTCTTTACTTTCTCTACCCCTACCTCACACTGGTTTCCTCTCCAGGCACATCTTCCCACCATTCCACACCAAACCATTGTCTCATACATTGTTCATCATACTCACAGACAGGCTCCCTGGGAGAAAAACTGTTTTTCTTAAAAGCTGTGTGTTTGCTATATACTTTAATGATTTACTTTTTTAGTTACAGTAAGATCTATAGACTCCACTGATAGGTGTGCTGTGTTAGGTGCTGTACAGGACGTGCTATAGACAGAGTCCTTCAAAGAGCTTGCAGCTGGAACAATGTAGTATAATATTCATCATCAGATCAGCCAACAAATGCAAACTTATTTAAAGCTGAGCCCTTCTAAATAGGAGACATAAAGTTCTAAGTTGAAGACATTAAGCCCTTTACCTGAGGAGGTAATCAAAGCCAGAAGACATCAACGTCAAAGATGATGGGTCCCTGGTGAGGCTTGATCAAACACACAATAGTGCAGCAGGGTATTTCCTTGATTTCAAGTGCAGTGACTGGGGCTGTTCTTGTGTGGTAAACTACATAGAGGGGAGAAAAGAGGAAACAGGAACAGAAGCAGCACTGTGCAGAAATGCTGTGCACTTTCAGGCACAGAAGTTGTTGATGGTGGCTGAGCAGACTCGGAAGTTGTGAGAAAAAAACCTCCCTGAGGCAGCATGTTACTCTTATGACAAACAGATTTTATTCTCATTATCCATAATAATTAGGATTGCAAGTGGATACACCTGGTTCACCTGTTAATTTCTCCTCCTAATGAAAATGAAGTTCTAAGGCCTCAGAGAATGGTCAGCCAGCCAGGATGATGCACAACACAGACAGGCAATTGGAAGTGCCCAGTAATAAAGAGATATGGCTTTAAATATGGAATTTAAAAGATATTAGCCATCTTTTAGATTATTGTCAATCACTTACTGGTTTTGTGACAATTAAAAAGTTATTGTTTTCTGACAACTCTCTTGAATTTCTTCACACAATCAAATCAAGGAGAAGTATGGAGCCTGTTCCTAATGTGAGGTGGGAATAATGATCTGAGGCTGAATGCCACGGTGTGAAATAAAAATTTGGAGGAAAGAGGCTGCTGAAATTGTTTTCAATGATGCAACACATGCAGGGAAGGAGAGACTTGCCAAGCAGGGATGAATAACAGGAACAGAGGGGTTTAAATAACAGCATGAGCTTTGCATGAGGGCTTTTATGGAATCCCAGACTGACTGAGGTTTGAAGGGATGTCCAGAGGTTATCTTGACCAACCCCCCCGCTCAAGCAGGGCCATCCAGAGCTGGGTGCCCAGGACCATGTCCGGATGGCTTTTGAAGATCTCCAAGGAGGGAGACTCCTCCACTCTGGGCAACCTGTGCCAGTGCTTGGTCATCTTCACAGTGAAAAAGCATTTCCTGATATTCAGATAGAAGCTCCTGTGTTTCTGTGCCCATTGCCTCTTGTCCCATCACTGGGAACCACTGAAAGGTTCGCATCCTCCCTTCAGATATTTGTACACATTGATATGATCTTCCCTGAGCCTTCTCTTCTCAAGGCTGAACTGTCCTACCTCTCTCAGCCTTTCCTCATAGGAGAGGTGATGCAGTCCCTTAATCACCTTAGATACCTTTTGCTGGACTCTGTCCACTATCTCTTTCTTGTACTGGGGAGCCCAGAGCACCTAGCACTCCAGGTGTGGCTTCACCACTGCTGAGTAGAGAGGAAGGATCACGTCCCTTGACCTTCTGGTAACACTCCTCCTAATGCAGCCCAAGATACATTCTTTGCTGCAAGGACAAAATGCTGGCTGAACTTGGTGTCCACCAGGACACCAGATCCTTTTCTGCAAAGCTGAATTTGTGCTTGTCAGCCCCAGCATGTACTGGTGCGTGGGATTGTTCCTCCCCAGGTCTTTGCACTTCCATTTGTTGAACTTCATGAGGTTCCTGTCAGCCATTTCTCCAGCCTGTTGAGGTCACTCTGGATGGCAGCACAACCCTTTGGCGTATCAGCCGTTCTTCCCGGATTTGTATAATTTGCAAATTTGTTGAGGGTACATTCTGCCCCATCATCCAGATCATTAATGAAGACATTGACCACAATACCAACAATTCTGGACCCAGTACTGACCCCAGGACTACACCTCTGGTTACTCGTCTCCAACTGTACTTTGTGCCAGTGATCACCACTCTCTGTGTTTGGCCAGTATTCAGTCAACCTCACTGTCTGCTCATCTAACCAACACTTCATCAGCTTCATTTGAGGACCTATTGGGAGCCAGTGTCAAAAGCCTTACTGAAGTCATGGTAGACAGTATCCCCTGCATCTACCAAGCCAGTCATTTCATTGTAGAAGGTTATCAGGTTGGTCTGATACATCCTCTGATTTATCAGTGATGTACCATGGGAGCTGATGAGATGCATCCCAGGGTCCTGAGGGAGCAGCAGATGTAGTTGCTAATCCATTGTCCATCATATTTGAAAAGTCATGGCAAGTCAGGTGAAGTCCCCAGTAACTGGAAAAAAGTGAAAAATCACACCCATTTTTAAAAAGGGTAAAAAGGAGAACCCTAGGAATTACTGACCAGTCAGCCTCACCTCTGTGCCTGGTAAGATCATGGAACAGATCCTCCAGGAAGCTATGTTGAAACATATGGAAGACAGGGAGGTGATTAGAGACAGCCAGCATGGCTTCACCAAGGCCAAATCATGCCTGACTAACCTGGTGACCTTCCAAGTTGGAGTGACTGCATGGATGGATAAGGGAAGAGCAATCAATGTCATCTAACTTGACTTATGTAAGGCCTTTGATATGGTCCCACACAACATCCATGCCTCTAAATTGGAGAGATATGGGTTTGATGGATGGACTATTCGATGGATAAGGAACTGGCTGAGTGGCCACATCCAAAGAGTTGCAGTCAATAGCTTAATGTCCAAATGGAGATCAGGATCAAGTGGTGTCCTTCAGGAGTCTGTATTGGGACCGGTATTGTTCAGTATTTTTATTAATGACATAGACAGTGGGATTAAGTGCAACCTCTGCAAGTTTGCAGATCATACCAAGCTGAGTGGTGCAGTTGATATGCTTGCAGGGAGGGATGCCATCCAGAGGGACCTTAACAGCGTTGAGGAGTGGACCCATGTGAACATCTTGAAGGTCAACAAGACCAAGTGCAAATCCTGTATCTATGTCAGAGCAGCCACCAGTATCAGTACAGATGGGTGGATGAATGGATTAAGAGCAGCCCTGCAGAGAAGGACTTCGGGATATCGGTGGATGAAAAATTAGATATGAGCCAGAAAACCAATCATATCCTGGGCTGCATAAAAAGAAGCTTGGCAGGCAGGTCAAGGGAGGTGATTGTCCTCCTCTACTTTGCTCTCGTGAGACTCCATCTGGAGTACAGCATCCAGTTCTGCAGTTCCCAGCACAAGAAAGACATGGACCTGTTACAGCGGGTCCAGAGGATAGCCATGAAAATGATCAGAGGGATGGAAGACCTCTTCTATGAAGAAAGGCTGAGAGTGTTGGGGTTTTTCAGCCTGGATAAGAGAAGGCTCTGGGAAGACCTTATTGTGTCCTTTCAATACATAAAGGGAGGGCTATGAGCAAAAAGCAGGTGTGGATCTCTCAGGGACAAGGCAAAACACTGAGTAAGTAAAAGCTTTTCCTTTAATGAATGCATAGTGTTACCGTGGTGGGAGCTCTGGGACACTGATGCTAATCAAATGTGGACCTGACACAGTGGAGGCCTGCTCAGGAGTGAAGTTCAAAGGAAAGCACTGCAAGGGCGCATAATAAAACTTGTGCTGATTAACACATCATACATGTGCAAAGTCCTCTTTTGCTCATTAGCAAACCTGCTGATGTAGTGCAAGTGCTGTTGTCCATATTCCGAGATCCAAAACTGGCCATCAGGTTGGTGCCTATGCAAAGGTGGGTGCAGATGAGGTATGAAGTGAACTATCCTGGGTTACTAGGACAATGAGATAAAATGTGCTTGGGACTCTACATCCTCCAATGGGGGAGGCCAACTATCCCGGGTTACCATAACAAAGTCTTCTCCCTCCCTACAGAGGGCTTATAAGAAAGATGGAGAGAGACTTTTTAACAGTGTTTTTAGTGATAAGACAAGGGGCAATGGTTTTAAACTAAAAGAGGGTAGATTTATATTGGATATTAGGAAGAAATTCTTTATGATAAGGGTGAAGATGATCTTTAAAAGTCTCTTCCAACCGAAACCATCCTATGATTCTATGAGCATGTGGGAGAGCACATGGTACTTGGGAGAGTACCATCACACCTTTCTTTTCCTCTTTCACTGATACCGGAGTCTTAGAGTCTGTCATAAAATCTAGTTTATACTGCTTGCGTTGGAAGTTGGGTGAAGTCTTCTACAGCTCTTGTTCCACTGATTTGACTTTCCATGTGGCAAACAGAATTTGCAGACTTTTCTAATCCAGTGAAGATCAGCCCTCATCTGCATCATAGAATACCCATTCTCTCTGCCATCTACAAGAGGCCACAGGTGTTCCTGTTTGCTTTTCTCTGCCAAGAAACACATCTGAATATCCAGCACTTCAACGTTGACAGCAGCCCCGTAGTTTCATAGTGCCATCCATCAGAAGTGTATTGACAGACAAGCTTATTCATACTGGCAGAGGAAGCCTGGAATGTTAAAGCTAATGTGCATTAGGGAATGAGTTCAGGACTCAGGGTTACAGGAACCACTGAGGCGTGAAGTACTGAAGCAAGTGGGTGTGGATTCAATACCCAGTGTTTCGACTGAATGGAAGCTACACATGCAAAGCACACCTGGGGAGGTGATGAAATAGTTAATCCTGGAATCCATTTAAAAGCACATGAAGGACAAGGTGACTGCAAGTAGTCAGCATGGATTCACCAAGAGGAAGTATCAGGAAGTACCAATACACACAGTATTCATGCTGCATGTATTGGTACTCTGGTAGGTGCACTCATCCATGCTATTGCTTGTGACTACACAAGTGTCATAACTTTAGATCCCACCACCTAAGTTCTCTAGTTTAAAGCACTATTCACGAGGTCAGCCAATCTGTCAGCAAAGATTGTCCTTTCTTTTCTAGGTAGGTGGATCCCATCTTTTCCCAGTAATCTGTATTTGTCAAACAGTGTGATCACAGAAGCCAAAGCCCTGGCAATACCAGCCACAAAACCAGGTGTTGATCTGCATGAGGCATTGACTTCTGCAGAGTGGTGCCTGCACGCTTATCTCTAACAGAGGAGAATTTTACTTGGGTATCTGTCCCCTTCACTTGCGTCCCCAGGGCTCTGAAGTTCTGCTTGACCTTGCCCAGGTTAGGCTTTACTGTGTCATTGGTACCCACATGGAAGAGATAGTAGTCTGCTTTTTACCAGTTGTGGCAGTCTTTCTGTGACATCCCAGATCTTGGCTCCTGGCAAGCAGTAAACCTCCCTTGACTGTATGTCAGGCTGGCAGCCGGGTGCCTCAGTGCCTCTCAGCAGAGAGTCACCCACTACTAGCACTTGCTACCTCCTATTGGAGCTTTTAGTGTGTGCAGCTTGTGCAGTTTCTCCCTGTGAGTCTTGCTCACTGTCTTAATCTACTGCCAAGACTTTGTATGTGTTGCTACTTGGTACATATGAGGAAATGGGGGAAAGTGATACCCCACTGCCATGACTTACCAGAGAGCGTGGCACCCCATTCTCCGAGGTGCTATTTGTTTGTTGTTGATGCTCTTTGATAGTCCTTGGAAGTCAGTGACACAGGGCCCTAATATTTCTTTTTCAAAAGCCTTGAATAATACTCTATTTCTTGTTTCTTCTCCTTACTAGAGCATAACTTGCTGGCTTCCTCCTGCTGCTCCTGTACTCACTGCCTGAGTGACTCCACCAGACCACATCTTGTGCAGGTAGAGCTTCCATCCTCCTCCACCCAGAATTGTGGGGCACAGACTTTGCAGCCCTTCACCTGTACATCTGGTTCCCTGACAGGAAGCTCCCTGTTTGCATGCCCTGTTCACAGCAGTCCTGGTCGCAGGCACTCTTTCTTTCAGGGCTGCTTATTTGCACCTTCCTGCAGTTTGAACTGGCCACAGGGACCACCAGCATCACCCCACTCTCGCCCGCTCCTCTTGCAAGACCAGTTGCCTGCTGGCCAGTCCCTCCGCACACACAGTCCAGGGGTGTCAGGAACCCAGAAAACCCCTCAGATCCTTGGACACCTCACAAGCCTTGCATTCTTCTTGGCACACGGCAACACCTACTACTGCTGCTGCTGCCACTGCTGCTAGCATCAGATTTCTGTGGTTTGAACTGGCTGCAGGAAGTGTCAATCCCTTAAACTCTTTAGAGCAGATTTACTTAAGGCTTGATCTTCAAGTGAATCTTAACTATGAATTAGTTGTATTACAGTGTTCTTGGTGACAGGATGGAAAAAGGTCAGTGCAAGAAAAAATCTCAGTGTCAGATGTTCAGGCACAAACAAATGGCACACACTTTCTAAGGTGCTGATTTATCAAAATGCCATGTGGAAGAAAGGGATGAACATTTCTAATCTGAGACAGGAGGAGCAAAGATAGACAAGTACCTTTGAGAAGCAGATATAGACTTACAGGGTGACAGACAGTTGCTACTGTCTGAACAGCTTGTATAATTCACATGAAAAGCCTTTTTTAAACAAACAAACAAAAAAGAAAATCACTAGTCCTGATTTTTCATTTTAACCTCTTTAAGTCAAGAGCAAGTTCTTCCCACAGTGCACCTTACAAGACTTCTTACTCCCAAACATTAAGATTGATATGTACCTGTTCTGCTGGAAGAGGATTATGCAGCATAATCAGAGCAACATGTTGCACAGAACATGTGCTAGGACTTGCTGCTTCTTCAGGTAGCTGTTTCACAACTGACAGTGAACAGAGGGACAACTACTGTCCACAGTAGAGAAATTCTCCACTGTATCATAGCTAGTATGCTGTGATAACACTGCTGCATCCTTGACTAAAAGGAGTCTTTGTGTAATCGGTGAGGCTTTCTGTTAAAGTGATGCGTCCTTCAGCAGGGCAGTGGAGGGAGGACTCCCCTGGAGGCAGCTCGAACATCAGGTTGGCTGCTTTGAGGCTGGTAGTGTGGGCTCATTACGCAGCATGTTTTAGGTGATTGCCCTAACCACTTGTTACTGGGCAAAAGGAAGGACAGGAAGAGATTTCTCCTTCCTCCACATCTGAAATAAAATCTGCTTCTGAAAGACCAGTCATGTTGGTCTACCTCCAGAAGGGGCCTGATTCCAAGTGCACAACGGAATCTCTCCACATTTCTTCGTCTCACCTTCAACAAGTTCAAAAAGTTGTCTTGGCCTCAGAGAAGACAAAGATCTAAGGGATGGTCATTCTTAACATGTCTTGATGCGTGGCTCTGGGCAGCTGCTCACTCATATTACTGGTTTCTGGCCACTCCATGCTGTCAGGCAGCAATAAGAATGAGACTTACCCAAATGGGAACGAAGCCTGGAGCTGAGGGTGACAGCAAGGCAGATGAGGGGCAGTGTTCTCACTGACAAGAAGTCAGGAGATCAAGTCAGCAAGTGAAGATCAGGTCTGGATTGAGTAACCAGGGTCAGACATACTTTAGTAATGATTAGCAAGCCAGCATGATAATGCAGGTCAGAGGTCAACCCAGGAAGACAAATCAGCAGTTCAGGATCCAGTTCAGAATCAGGGAGATAGGAGCCAGGCACAGACACAGTAGCACCAGAGCTGCACTTGTTCAGATTTGTCTGTATCCCATGGCCAGGACTGTGACTAAAACAAAGAGTGGAGAGGGCTAGGGGAAGGATTTGCCTGAGACACAGGTCCTGGGTGTTGTGGAGGGCTCTGAGTGGCTTACACTTGTACAAGCATTTCAGAGTGCGTCTGCACTGGTGTCAGAATGCCTTCCTCCTCCCAGAACCTGCTGAACCTGTAAAATCATAGGTCATTCCTGATGGTCAGTACTAACGTGGGGGGCTCCACTTTTTCTTCTGCTTCTTTCAAGTAGTCCCTCATGAATGGCTACCACACCTAGCACTAAGCCAAAGTTTTCAAGTGGCACAGAGTAATATATGCCTTCACAAGACTCAATCTCATCTCCCTTTTCTCCCATGATGAGAATCTTGCGATCTGCAATCATTGTTGTTTTCCCCAAGGCCCTGCAGAGATGGACCCCTATCCTCATCCTCTCTTGACTGCAGTATGTGCTGGTAGGACACACAGGGTGGGATCTTGATGAAGCCATTTCTTCCCTTAGAAAACATTTATGGGCTCTGGTTGTTCCACAAATAAAATGACCTCTTCTGGATGCTCTGGCTCCAACATAAGATTGAAAGTGTCTGCTAATATTTTGCTTTATAGGCCACTTTACACTGGAAAGTGGAAATGTTCAGAATTGCACAATGCAGCCAGGATGTGCCATCAGCTTTGTCCATGAACTCTTGGACTGCTGTATCTTCCCTCTGGGTGTTAAACTTTACAAGCTTATGCGTAGAAGCCAGCATGTGACTGAGGTGTTGTAACTGGGGGTAGACACACAGCTTCACTCCTGAACCCACTGAGCTTGTTTTGCAATGTTAAGGGGTTATCTGTTGGTCACAGTAGTCAAGACTACTTCCATTAGTAATCTCCAGCTCTACTGCTCCTTGCAAAGGCTACGCAAGGGACTCCCTGTGTTTAGACAAGTCCCCTAGGACAGACCTTCCACTCTGAAGCTCCTGTCTACAAGATAAGATACTGTGCTTTCTTCTTTGTGTCTGAGGCTTATCCTCCTGGGTTTGATATGCAATTTGATAATTGCACATTTTGGCTGTGCAGGCATTTTTGACATGGGTTCATTTTGCATAAATCCCATAAATTTCAAATGAACTCCTTACAACAGAAACATCTGTCAGGAGACTGAACTGTGTTCAACTGGCTCTTCCTTTTGTTTGGCAGGGTTGGGCTGGCCCTTGTAAGTTTTTCATTCCTATTCCCATTACTATTGTTAGTGCTGTTCCTGTGGGACTTGTCAAGTTCAGCTTTGCCAGTGATTGTCTTTGAAGTCTATTGCTGTGACTGCAATTAACCCACTTTGGCCCCCAGCATATCCTCAAGAGCAGTCTTAGGGGTGGAATAGCCTGTTATATACTATGCGTTAACTTTTATTGACAAAGAGTGGGGTATTTTTGGTGAGGAAGGAAGGAGAGTAGGGCGAGGTCCATAGTTGCTCAGTCAATCTGCGAGAAAACAATATCCTGTGTTGCTGATTTTAAAAAGGGACTGGTGTCATGGGACACATCTGCTCTCAAAGAAACCTAAAGTGGAGATGGGGCAAAGGACAAGATTACATCCAAAAATCTGTTCTCTGTGACTTGCCCTTATTTTCTTCCTATGCCATGTGGCCCATTCACTTGAGGTCTGTGAATGTAGAAAAGCTACTGCAGTACATCTAGAAATGTGATGTAACAATAATTCAGAAATTCATGATGGTGTTCCTGCATAACCTTTGGAAGGAAAAACACCAGCTGGACTCAAGAAAAGTACTATAAAATGAAACTAGAAGACCATCTGTTGTGAACACACCAGGTATTACAATCTGGCATTGCCAATCTTCTTTCAACACATTGGATATCAGAGAAAGAGAAACATTTTCAAAATCATTTTTTAGCTGAAAAATTAATAGAGAAGAATCTAAGGGTTGTCTGACAGTTTATCTGCTAGTTAAACTGACCTATATCCTTCTGCCCAATAGGTCAGAACCATGAATTTGAATCCACAATCAGATCTCACAGGAAGTCAGCTGGGAAATGTTTTTTTTGCTGTTATCTTAACACTACCAAGTGACCAGACTTAGTCTCTGATTTGACAATGGTTTAGATAATATTTACTCATTTAAACTGGCACTCTTTTCTAGCTCACCCTAGCTGTAGTACTGTTATTTCTGTATGTCCATAGCACCATACTTTTCTGATGTTCTGAAATAGAGGAAATCAATTGATGCACAGGTTTATTGTGAGGCTGACTATAATATAACCTGCCTCAAGCAAGGAGCAACACTGAGCCACTTTGTCTCAGAAGAGCAAACTGGGTCGCAGAACCTCAAATGTGACTTAACTCCCATGGCAACACATCTGACCTGGACGTTTCTGAGCCAGGTACCTTGGCAGGCTAGAATAAAGGGCTAGTTCTTTGCACCTGCAGTCCTGTACCTTCTCACATCTTTCACGGAAGTAACAAAGTGCATTTGCTACCCCTCCCTGCAGCAATCAAAATCTGCTCATAAGCAGGCAGGGAGAGAGGGTGCTAGGAAGCATGCTTTCCAAGCATGCTTTGAATGTTGCTTGCATAATGAACTGTCAAGAAACTGGTTGGTTCCACTTTGTATCATCAGCTTCTAGTGCATTGCTAAAACATGTTGAAACCTTACTTTCTTCAGTGTAGCTCATAATATTACATTATTACATGTTATGCATTACATTGCACTACATTCAGCGCATGGCCAAACAAGAAGTGCTTCCAATGAGCTACTCTGTATGAAATACCAGCACCCAAGACTTGCATTCCTAGAGAAAACAATCACACCACTATCATGACCTAAAAAGCAGCAGGGAGAGCAATTTTACAGCTTCAATATAATGGGAAACTGAAAGAAGAAAGAAAAAAATCTTCTCTTTTACATTCTTTCCAATATCATAGTCCACTAGGCAGAGATTTCTTTTCATCATCACAAGCTAGTAAACTACACATCCTTGTTTCCTCATGCAAAGCCAGAAAAGCTTTTACAAGGAGAAAATGATTTCACAAAACTTTGACCACCAAATTCCAAGTAGGCCATCATGGCTTTAGTTTCTTTCGTGGCACATGTAACTATTGATAACTCCTAGTTGCAGTTCTTTTAATGGCTTAAACACGCCTCTATGCAATCTATCCTCTAAGTTCACCATTGTAGTACTGCATTGTAGTACATCCTTAAACTTGCTGCTCAGCTTCTAACTAACCTTGTAGATGCTTGTTTTCACTACTAGGCAGCTGCCTAACTGTATACCATTTTTCTGCTAATGAGCTGCTCAGACTCCATCCTCAAGCATAGTTTCAGAATAGGATTCCAGGAGAAGACATTTTCTTCACCACAGCAGCATGCTCCGATCTCAGACACAGTCAGAAGGAACAAAAGATTTGATTATTTGTTTGTTCTACCTTTACCCAAACTTAGAAGCCTGAAAGAATGAGTAGTTTGACTGTCAGATCCCTTCCCAGGAATGCAGGCAGCCTGAAATTCAAGCCTTTACAGTGATTCATTTGGGACAGAGACTCAAAACCCTACCTGAGGAGGGGCCAAAAAGTTGAATAATTGCTAATAGGCATGAAGTCAGCCAAAATCTTCGATAACTGGAGGAAAGGTAAAGGCGGCAGGGGGAGATCACGACCACTGACTCAATTCCACACCAAAAAGACTTACACCCCCCCCCGCTCCTTGAGCATGCGCTATAGAAGAAAAGAACAGTGTACCTTTCATTCCAAGCGGGGAAACTTTAGCCCAGTAGAAACTGTGGTAGATAAGCGACTCCCAGTAATAGTTTTGGGGAAGAATTTTGGAAATCAAATATGTATAGCTTAACTGTATAAATTGCTTACCCGTTTAGGCATGACGGGTGCTAGCTTTGTGGATTACCACCTAGCCCCCATCTTTGTGCAAACATGAATTAGAATAAAATACCTCTGCTGTGTGTGTATATTGGCATTTTGCACACTGGGTAAATGGCCCCTCTTGTGGGACAACAAAGAGATCCAACATGTTGGACTCAGTTTTAAGACATATGGAGACTTTTAGATGTTGACATTCTTGCGGGTTTTTTTGGTGTGCAGGAGCAGGCTATCTTCAGAGACTCACGACAATTGATAGGAATCTTGGTATTTGTTGTTTAATTTTGTCTTTCCTAGGTTATTGTACACCACTATCTGAACTTTTATCAACAAGATAGAGTCCTTTTGATAGATTCTTCAGGCTAGTCTCATTCAAGAGTATGTCTTTTAAAAAGAAAATGAAAGGAAAATTACATATACTGGATAGGAGATAAGAAAGACAGACATAAAGAGCTCACTGCTGCAAAAGAATTCAGATGTATTTGTAATCCACTTCCAAACTACTCAAAAATATGTGCTAATTTTTTATGTTAATGACATATCCACATGTAAACCTACTTTTTTTGCTGAGATATGCACACTTCTTCTGTGGAAATGTTTCATAGGCTTTTAAAAACTGAAGGAAACACTTTGATCATTTATTCTGGTCTTCTATACAGCTCAGGCCAGAGAACTCCTCTCAGTAAGCCAAGGGCAGAAGGACCTATTATGTCCTCCTGCTTAAGGGACATTCTTTAACTCTGTTATATGTGGTTGTATTGGGCC
This sequence comes from Haliaeetus albicilla, assembly GCF_947461875.1. Taxonomy (NCBI): domain Eukaryota; kingdom Metazoa; phylum Chordata; class Aves; order Accipitriformes; family Accipitridae; genus Haliaeetus; species Haliaeetus albicilla. The sequence continues at coordinate 44,650,379 of NC_091516.1, forward strand.
CCCTTCTACACAACTGGTTTCTCACTAAAATCCTGTCAAAATTTTCTGCATTTCTGAATTTGATCTTTCCACATAGAGAGATGGCAAAATTTTTCACAGGAAAAAGTAACAGCCATAGACCTTCATTTACCTGATGCTTCATTTTGCCATTTCTCATAACAATTTGGATATAATTCAACAAATAGCTCCTCTGGAGTCACTAGAACTATTTGAAGTAGAAGTTACTAATCAATATGTATATCCCAATATCCATAGTCTAGCCACTGTTTAAATAGTCTGTGGCTCTTTATCGGTTTGAGGATCTCCTGCGTGATGTTTCAGACCTCAGATCTTGAAGAAGATCACAGTTTTGCATAAAACCTGTTATTTGGCAATGGATACATGGCATCATCTAGCCAGCTGCAGGCTATTCATCATTGTTCACCATTACCCATGCCAGAGGTTTTAACAGCCTGGCCTCTTGCTAGGCTACTTACCTGTACTGCAAGATGTTATGGATTAAATATATGAGCAGTTCATCTTGCAGTCTAAATGGACTGGTAGCCTGTACCTAAATGCAGTGATTAAGTACAGATTGTCTCAACCTGGAAAGCTGTTGAGATAAACAGAGGCAATAACTCTGTAACTATAAAATAACGTACATCTGTAATTTTAGGCTGAGCTTTGTACTCCTCTGGATTCCTTGGGACTCCTTGCAGGGATATGTGAACGTCATGAAGTTCAACAAAGCCAAGTGCAAGGTCCTGCACCTGGGTTGGGTCAACCCCCAGTATCAATACAGCCTGGGGAATGACAGGGTTGAGAGCAGCCCTGCAGAGAAGGACTTGGGGGTACTGGTGGATGAAAAGCTGGACATAAGCAAGCAATGTGCGCTTGCAGCCCAGAAAGCCAGCCATATCCTGGGCTGCACAAGAAGCAGCATGGCCAGAAGGTCAAGGGAGGTGATTCTGCCCCTTTATTCCACTCTGGTGAGACCCCACCTGGAGTACTGCATCCAGCTCTGGAGTCCTTAGCGCAGGAAAGACATGGACCTGTTGGGGTGGGTCCAGAGGAGGACCACAAAAATGATCAGAGGGATGAAACACCTCTCCTATGAGGAAAGGCTGGGAGAGTTGGGGTTGTTTAGCTGGGGAAGAAAAGGCTCTCAGGGGACCTTATTGTGGCCTTCCAATATTTTAAGTAAGGAGGCTTATAAGAAAGATGGGGGAAGACTTTTTAATATGGCCTGTAGCGATAGAATAAGGGGTAATGGTTCTAAACTAAAGGAGGGTAGATTCAGACTAGATAGAAGGAAGAAATGGTTTACGATGAGGGTGGTGAAACACTGGAACAGGTTGCCCAGAGAGGTGGTAGATGCCCCATCCCTGGAAACATTCAAGGTCAGGTTGGACGGGGCTTTGAGCAATCTGATCTAGTTGAAGATGTCGCTGGTTTGCAGGGGGGTTGGACTAAATGAACTTTAAAGGTCCCTTCCAACCCAAACCTTTCTATGATTTTATGGTTCTGTGATAAAGCTCTGTTATCCTTAGTTTTCCTTCCAGCAGGTAAAGCTGCGTTTCAGTTGGGGCATCATTTCAGTATGTCAACCAAAAAAATTGACTTAACATTTTCTTCTTCTTGTGTCATTCTGTTTTCTTCTACAGACTGTTTTTGCATCTGGGCTTCTTCTCCTTGAATATAAGCCAGGCAGAGACCCTTCTGCTGTATCATGGTAGCTAATGAAGAAACTGCAATGCATAATGAAACATGTAGTGCAAATAAGAAGCTTTATCTGTTGAGGCTCCAGGAAGCTCATGCACTAGAGCTATGACTCCAAGGAGCAACACAGAGCTGTTCCCAAAATTGAGACTTTGGTCAAAACATCTCCTTCCCATTTCCACATGAATCGACACAGGAACTATTTCATTTTCTAGTCAGATCTGGTTATCTAATTACAGCAAAACACAGCACTGATAGCTAACATGCCTACGTAGGAAACTTGTGTTTTGTCTTGCTCTGAATAAATCTGATTGGTCTGCTCACCACTTGCAGAGGAACTGGCTATATAGCCTGAGTGAGGGCCATCAGCACTTTTGTCCAAAATACAAAAGGAGAAGAAGGTACCCTGGCAGTTATACATGAATCTTGTTTTGTGAGTTAACAATTGCATGGAAATGAGTGTAATATTACAGACTCTAGATTGCAGGTAGCAAATTAGACTGAATAAGACTGATTAGAAACATCTGTTTGCATACAGATACCACCTTCTGGCAATGAACATGACAGAAGAAGTAAAGAAGGGCCATAGAGTTTGAATGAGGTTTGGTAGTTGTTTGCCTGATTGTGGTACTGGATTTCCTTTTGTGCTCAGATTGTCCTGTTCCTACTTTGAATAAATATTCAGAGTTTCTCTGTTGTTACAAGAAAAAAGCTGGATAGGATGTGGCAAAATATCCATGATTGCTCATATTGATACTGAGGACAGAGCTGCAAGCTGTACAGTCTTTTACAGAAAACAGGAAATACTATGAGTCATTTAAGAATGAGGAATACCCATTGTTTAAACCACTCATACTCTGGCACAAAACATGCAGTGCAATTCCTATTTTAGCATTAATACCATTGAAAAGAATAAGCCAAGTCAATTTTGCAGTATTGCTGTGTTTTGACATGACCGTGCAAACATCCAACCGTGACAACACCCTGGATCACACAACTGTACTCCAGCTTTCCTCAAATGATTACCACTTTACATAGTGTCTCTTAACACATTCCTTCTGGAAAAATAGAAGATTCTTTTAAGAAATTAAATTTTTGTTTTTCCTTCTGGAGTACTGACTATTAAGTACTACATACATTCCAGGTGATTTATTTTTCTCTATCTATAATAACAATACATTATCTCCTATTACTTTTGCAAAAGCCTTTTGTTACAATCATCATGATCAGCCAAATAGTGCTGCTATAGACAACTAATGATACCAAAAAGCCGGTCAAAGAAACTCTCTAAGACTCGTTTTGGAATTTTAGAAAGCAGGCATTCTTTATTGCAGCGCTGGATGCACAGGGGATAATTCCACCTAGCATGCATACCACAGCTTTAGCACAAACAGGTTATATAGAATAACTAATTACATATTAATCAGATTAGTATACATATCCCTAAAAATGATTTTAACTGATTATCGTAGTACTGCCTACATCTGATCATGCACAATGAAGGATCCATTTGAGTCGAAGGGCTGCTTTTATGACCACTGACCCATTTGAAGTTCTTGCTGGCTGTCCTTGAAGTCTTTGTTCTTGTCCTTGTTCTTTGATCTGGAAGCTTAATGCAGTTTCAATCACGTGTGGTCAGTTTCAACATTGTTCTCATGTAGCATACAGGTACATCTAGTCATAAGAGCAAGGAACTGCAAAACTTATGAATAATTACTAGTTAATCACTTGACTACACTTTTGTAATTATCTCCCCAGCTACCCTTTGTCTATTGTTTCAACCATAATGTTAATATATGATCATTTATCAAATCTCACTTATACAGTTATCTAGCAGCCAACCAGTTTTCATAGAAGGTACAAAATACTAAAACCATAAAAATTTGAGCAAACCACACAAAATGTATGGACATATGCTATCACTTGGAGCAGCAAAAACTTTTTTATTTCATCTTCTGAATGAAAATACCACTGCTTTTAAAGATCAACCCCCTGATTTTCACATTCAGAAAGTCGTCAGTAAAGTAACATCCTAGTCTCAGATGCTACTATTGAATGGTTAAAGCTTTCTATTTCAATTTTTTTCCCTACCTTTTCACTAGGAAAGGGAAATTAACACTTCAACATTTTTTATGATCTAGTGTTTTTAGCTTCAAATATTCAGACAGAACATTTAATTCTGCAATTCAGATTCCAAAGGTAATTTCCTAATGTGAGGGTGTGATTTCTTATACAACCTGATCTAGTCAAGAGGTCTTATACCATGGGAGCCAGCATGGATCTGCAGGGATCACCTAAGGACTACAGTTGTTATTTGATTTTTTAATTTATTGTTTTTTTCAGTCATCCCCATCGTGGAGAGACTGTGATTGCTTCAGGACTGCCCAAAACCTAAAGAAATGTGAGAGATTCCTTGATGCCAGCCTTTGTTCTGCACATTCTAGTTGTATTGCTCCTGCCTGGGGTGGAAGTGTGTGGTAGTGGTCACTTTCATCTGGCAGGCTGGAGATTTTGCTCCTAGGTGTGACATTGATTTAGAAATTTCTTGCATAAAAATCTACTTTCATCTGCTCTGCTAGCCTGGTTCCACTTGAGGTTCATGCAAACCCTTTCATGAGTGTGAGGGAGGTTTCACATGGCTAATTCTCAGCCAGTGAGTTTCTTCTTATCTTCTTCCTGTATTTATTATACATCAGCTGGATCCAATACCCAGCTACCCCCAAAATATGGACTGCTCAAAACCCCACCTCAACTTCAACCCATGTAACACTCAGGTTCCTCCTGCATTTAAGATCTTATTTCCACAAGAGACAAAGAGAAGAGCTAGGCTGTGGAGCTCTCACATGAGAGCAACATGCTATGCCTGTTGGCACTGTATTGCGGTTCTGCTGTTAGCACAAGTGAAAGCTCGACAGGAGATGGCTGCCTAACCCCCTTGAGTTTCATGGGAGTTCATGAGGTTCATGAGTCGTCTTCAAGGCAAGCACGTTAACAGAGTTTTTGTCTGTCTTGACTACTGTTTGTTTGTTGCTTTATGTTCTGAGTATGCTGTGAAATGGGACCTGGGATTGCTGGGCTCTGTGGCTTTTATCCACAAAGTGATGGTTAAGCTCCTACACTAATTTGAATTATACAAGTGTCATGGTTTAACCCCAGCCAGCACCAAACCACCACACAGCTACTCACTCACTCCCCCCCCATCCAGTGGGATGGGGGAGAAAATCAGGAAAAGAAGTAAAACTCCTGGGTTGAGATAAGAGCGGTTTAATAGAACAGAAAAGAAGAAACTAATAATGATAATGATAACACTAATAAAATGACAACAGTAGTAATAAAAGGATTGAAATGTACAAATGATGCACAGGGCAATTGCTCACCACCCGCCGACCGACACCCAGCCAGTCCCTGAGCGGCGAATCCCTGCCCCCACTTCCCAGTTCCTAAACTAGATGGGACGTCACATGGTATGGAATACACTGTTGGCCAGTTTGGGTCAGGTGCCCTGGCTGGGCATGAGAAGCTGAAAAATCCTTGACTGTAGTCTAAACACTACTGAGCAACAACTGAAAACATCAGTGTTATCAACATTCTTCACATACTGAACTCAAAACATAGCACTGTACCAGCTACTAGGAAGACAGTTAACTCTATCCCAGCTGAAACCAGGACAACAAGTCTAGAGATACTGTGAAAAATAGTAATGAAGAGCTTCCCTAAAGGCCTACTCTTTGTCACATACTACAAGTCTGTTTGGAAAAGCAGGTTAAGGAGAACTAGTCTGTGAGTAGAAAATTAACTTTCCCCCTTCTGTCTTTTGGGATGGCTGAAGATAACTGTGAATACTCAACCAGGGTTTGCAGGTGGGGCACAATGCCTGAGGAAGTGAAAGTGTTTAGGCCACAAGCAGTCAGACTGGGGGAAACTCAGGGCTTCTCCAAGCAGCACGTAAACTGCTGTTTCTCCAAGACGAGACCATTGGCTAGTACAGATGGTATCACTGACGCAGCCTTGGGACCCAGGATCTGGTGCCTCCCTGATGCTAAGCACAATGTGTTTCCTGGGTGGGGCCATCTCATACTGGTACTAGAAGGGCATCGTTTTTCTCTCAGACTCATACTGCCATCATATCACTACCTGCTGTCCTTGTGCATCACCTGTGAGAAAAAGTTTTTAAAGGCAAAGATTCCACGGAAAACTTTCTTTAACTTATGATGAGAAAATTGCACCGTGAAAGGGAGTGTGAGGTGGGCTATACCCTGTTGTGCTCATGTTGTTGCAGAGAAGAGAAGTAGGTTATTGCTACACACAGATGAGCACCACATGCTTTTTTTACCAGATTGAAAAATCTGGTGTGTAATTTACATGGGCATAACAAACACTTATACTCACAATATTGAAAGAAATGTAGTCCTTTTAACCAGGGAGTTGAAAGTAACCTGGCTTCGAGACTTACAGCAGACAGAGAAACCCCGTCATATTTCTTCCCTTTGTTGTTCCTTACAAATTGGTGGTGTGAATTCTGTAGCTACTCTGACAGGAGACTCACAAAAGAGCAGTGAAGGCACCAGGATGTGTGTGTCTCTGTGACAGAAAATATATTCACTGCTTGACATTTAGTGATGGCAGCTGCCAACATTGCCTCATGGCTGACCACAGCAGTAGGACAGACTACTGTCAGTAAAAGAGCTCAGAGGTCTGCATTTCAGGACAAACCATGTGTGAAAATCTCTTGTATGTATCATTTCCAGTTAGTAACTTCTGGAAAAGGAACATGTTATTTCAAGTGTTCAATTTATAGCACGGAACTTGTGTCTCACCTCCACTACCACTAATGTATTCTGAATATAGGAATCTATAATTACCATATATTGGAGTGGCAAGCAGATGTTTGTGAGTCAAGAGATGCCTTTGATGATAAACTTTCAAGTAAGGAACCCACATCTGGCAGGAGCTCCTGGCTTAGGAGGCCTCATTCCTTCTGCTTCAGGCAGCACATCAAACTTCCCTCTGCAAAATCCAGCTATGCTTCTCTCTAAAGACAGACCAGCACCCTGTCTCCATGACTCATGTGTGCAGGTACTGCTAGAACCTCCCTGCTCCAGTGGTTAGGAATCTTCCTTACTTTTTTAGCCTAAACTTACTTATAACAAGACTGTACCCATTTGTTCTTATGCCAACATTGTGTTTTAGCTCAAAAAAGTTCTTCAACCACCATGGCATTTTCTACTCTGATGTTTTTACAGAAAGTAATCAAATACCTTCAGGTCTTCTCTTAACCAGGAGAAACAGCGAGACATTTTTTGTCTCCTTTCTGAAGAACTGCAATTCTGCCCAGAACCCTGACTCTAGCACTGGGCAAGACAGGGTGTATTAGGAATTGTCTAAGACCAGGTCTGCTTCCAGCAGTCTGTGAGTTGAGGTTTCTGAGCCTCATGCTGGTTTTTTGAATATTCTAACTGCTTTTTCCTTTATTGAATTTGTCTGTCTAATCTCATATTTTAGCATCTGTGATACTTTGGGGTCTGTGCATTTTAGCATCTGTGATACTTTGGGGTTTGTGAGTGGCATGAAGAAACAGCTAAGTCTCTGTTTTAAACTTGCAGTAAGCTGGTTCCTTTCAGCAGCTACAGTTTTAGCATTCAAAGATACACTGAAGTATCACATCCTTTTCCCTTTCTGTGTAACCATGATGGTCCAACCTGTGTAGCTTTCTGGTGCATTTCCTGGAGACTCTCAGTTATGTTGCTTATAGGCTGAAGGCTCCCAGTTCCTGCAGGGTGGTTTTGTGTATGAACTCCATGCATTCTTTGTCCCTGAAGCCTTTCGCTGTTCATGGTTGAAAGATAGTCTTTCTGAGACAGAGGGACCGGTATACACAGTGTGAAATGTATATTGGCTTTCGCAAAACAAGAACACTGAAATTTGCCTAACTACTGCATAAGCTACGTCCTGAAAGGATGTTTGCCTCACTGCCACTAAATTAGGCCTTAACGTGGGAAATATATAGTTGATATATTCCAGACATCAATTGTATTTTATAGTTTGTAGGCAATAAATGGGCACAAGCAGAATATATAGTTTCTTCTGATGAGATAAGACATCCTGTAACTCAAGTAATTAAAGGATGTGTAGATAGATTTGTGAAAACACAGAAAAACAGACATATGGACTCAAGGACGAGTGAAATTGAGAACACAAGTAAGAAGATAAGGAGTGATTTGTTAGCATGAGAACAGCATTTTGGGGGTCAAAGATTATTTGACATGAAAGATACGAGAAGAACAAAGGAAAAACAGAAGTTTAATGTGAAAATATTGAAAAGTGTGACTGGAGGAAAACGACAGGGTGAAAAGTCCAGCCAGAGGAAGACTACTGACTTCATGCCTTGCAGATCCCTGAAGGCCCCTCCGAACCACAAGAGACGCACACAAGTGGGCTGTCATTCTTTGTAACCACAGCTCTCTCAAAGTAGAAAGAAAAATATTCACATGTAAATAAACTGCTTTTATGGTATCATCTCCCAGGAACCACACTACTGCATCTCTTGTTTCACTGAGGGTCTGTCAACAGCTTAGTGTTAGTGGAGGTAACCCCAAGGAAATCTATCCACCTCTTGCATCTCCCAGTCTTGCCTGGAAGAGTAGATCAAGTTGTGCTACACTGTTCTCAGATATCTCCACCCTGGCTGATAATTTTCTCTCTCCTTTCACATAACCTCTCCAATTCCATTAATATTTTCCTAATTCCTTTTATAGTTGCTCAACTTTTATTCAGTATTTAGAGTCTTCCTTTCCTTGCCTTATTCTGTGTTTTCGATTCAGTTCTCTCTCTTTTGTGATGTTGTTTTCTTTCACTGATATACCTGCTGTGTTCCTTTCTTTAATCTCACTCTTTGATTCCCTGTCCCCATTCTTCTGATGTTGCTGTGTTACTTACGTCCACTATCACAGGAGGGCAAGAGTCTCTATGTCATGTGGGTCTGTAGCGCCAAGTGTTGCACAGCTCCTTTGCCAGTGATATGCTGATTCTGCTCCTGCTGCAGGGCTAAGAAAATCTCAGCTTTCTGCACACAGCATTTTCTTTCTGAGAGAGTAAATACAAATGTCCTGCTCTCCTTCTGTTTCTATCCTGCTGCCAACCCCCTTCCTATCCCCAAAGATCCTATTAATGGTGACACTGACAGGTTGGAGAACAGGAGAAACAGTCCCTGTAGATGAGTACTGAGTGTTAATATACCTAAGTCACACACTGTGGCACAGTAGAGTTACTGGCAGGGCTACTTGTGAGGTATCACAGACTATTTCAGAATGTTGGTGTTTTGATATATTTCTACTACGTTATTATAAGCCAGAATTTTCTGCTTTAAATCTGGCCCATAGAATACACTTTTTCCTTTCCAACCACAGGAAAAACAACTGGGCCTGTGCACACTGGCAGTAAGGTCTTGGCAGGCTGGGTGCAGGTGAACATCTCAAAGTACCTTGATTTTCAGATTCGTCACACACTGTTCTAAGACAAACCCAGAAGTTCCCCTATTACCTACAAATCCCTATTAATTTAGCCACCCTTAACGTGAAGCACAAAAAAAAGAATTTGTTTACCACATTTAAAATAGGGAGTAGGAATGAAAGAAAATGCCTTTCACCTTGTTAAACCTAGATCAACCAGGTTGCCAAAATGTAGGGCCATTGACTGGAGTTCAGCTGAGCCATTCACTGGCTCCCCTGACTCACTTTATGCAAGAGTTTGTCGCCCCTGATATTTTCCATCTCACACTGCACTTCTCACTGAAAGTATCTTCCTTGCAGAGTGGGACAGCTGTCACAGACAATCTCTGTCCTGTAATGACTGCAGGCTTGCCCACACCTCCCAACACCCAAACATGATCATCTCTATATGATGATGTGCTCCAGAAAATGTCACAGGTAAGACCTTTCTCATCTCTTTGGAAATGCCTGTGTTGCTTGGGCAGAGCAGGAATGATCTCTAGTGCTTAACTATGCAAGCCACAACATCTTAACTTGAGAAGCACTAAACTACCCTAATTGCTTGGGCTTATGCAAACCGAGGCATTTCCTTCCTGGCTGTGAGCTCCTATCCCTGTGCTGCACCAGACCACTTCCTAGGCTGAGCTTCTAGAGCTGTTTGTTTCTTTGCCCTGTTGCACCAATGAGGTGTTTTTAAAAAGCTATTCTTTTGCATAATTTCTTTCCTTCAGCTACATAAGTTCCCAAATTCAGTTCTTCATGCAGCTGCACAAACAACTGTGCACACATCTGAAGCAAGGGGGAGAAAACGGGGGCAGGAACAAGACTGAGAAGGTTACAAGATTGGAACCTCTTAAGTGGAAACTGCCATCTGATCTGTCTGATACTTGCCTCTTATGCAATATGCACTCTGTGTCAGTGAACAATACTCCCCAGGGGTTACATTTCCATAGCTTTTGACTGATGCATCTGATAGCTGTAGAAGTACAGATCCAGGAAGAGAGCCCCAGCTGGCAGGAACTTCATTGACCAGCCTAACATATCACATCTTCTGCTTCCACAGACAAAATAGGATGCAGCTCCAGGGCTGAGAACAATTACAAAAAACAGATTTGCAGCCCTGGAAGGTCTCAACAGCATTTGAAACTTGAAAAGCAGCCACAGGTCTCAGCAGATAGGGCCTATTCCAATTTTCCTCCTAAGACAGGGCCTCCAAAAGTCAAACTCTGCTATGTTACTCAATTTGCTGTCTAGATAGTGTGCTTCTGTAGCTTCTGCATCATTATTGTGTCTTCAAATGCAACTGCCCAGAGGAGGATGAGGGAAGAACCATGGAAGAAAAGAGGCAGACAGCCTACGTTCACTGCTTCTGTACAATGCAGGCACAAGGAGGGTCTCTGCAGCTCTCTTGTCTTATCACCGATAATACTCAGTATAATTCCGCCTCCAGGCAGAATCTAAACACAGAACTAAATCACAGCAGGGTAGAGTATTCATGAGTAGAGAGCCATCATGCAGGACCTCTGTGGAGTTAATATTAAATAGTTGTCTGAGGCCTCTGTCCTAGCACAGACAGACTGAGTGGGGACTGAAAGTGGGAATCAGCAACCATCTCTAGCTCAATGCCTATGAAGACTGTGAAGCCATGTGAAGGCTGCTAGGAGTTGTAGTTGGACAAGCCATGACAAGACATCAATGTGAAACACTGGCAGACTCTAAATGACATATCGACCATTTAAAGCACACTCAGTGGAAAATCTACCAGGCAGACAGGAGAAAAAAGTGCCCTTACAGGCATCTATACTTTTTCCTCTGATTCTTGATTATTTGTCTTTTTGTACTATACTGTGCAAGTTACGCATGATTGCAAAACCACTGTGAAGCAGAATAGGCAAGCTGGAGCAGAGGAGTGTGCCTCAGACTTGCTAGAAGAAGGTGCTTTTAAATGAGTGATCTTAAATGAGCCACAGATTAGCTGATCTGAAAGTAGCCTGCTTCTCACCTGGATGTATATGTTGCACTGGTTATCTGCTACAGTGGTTAATATCCTTACCCATATGAATAAACTCTGGTTTTATCCTTCTTGTAATGTGGATGTGGAAGAAACAGAATGAAAATAGGGAACAATGAATAAAATAATTTATTACTGTAATATAAATTCCCTGGTCTTCCATTCCTCACTAGGTCTTGTTTTGTAAGACAGTATCTTCTCTTTTACTCATGCAATTTCAATAAAAATAAAACCATAACCCAAAGATACACTGACATCCAGATTTTAAAAATCCTGGCAATTACTGTATCCCATTTTTTTCTCCTTAGGATGGGGGAGGGAAGAGGGGTCTCCGTTGTTCTCAGTGGGAGGTGCTAGGTTGTGAGTTAAACCCTGCAGTGTGAGTTGAGTGCTGTACAAACTGAGGCTCTCATTTATGAGTGAGAATGTCTGGGAACTGATTTCCTGGCCCTGCAAATATATTCAGTAAATAATCCCAAAGCTTTTGTGATCCAGGAAAGGCTGTAGTGCATGCCTCTGCAGGAGAATTTGCTTGCTCAGTTGACTACTCAGTCTGCTATATACTAAGGGGCTAAGCAGTGCTAAGGAAATTTCACCACAAATAAGGTGTACTGGACAAGAAAACTGGTCTTTTGATACTATCCTGGAGTGGACTTTCACCTGTGCTTTTCTGTAACATAGCTCCTATTCAGGGTTCTGACTGCCTTAGCTAAAGTCAGATTCATGTCTGTAGTAAAGGCAAAGGTTGATACCAGGGGAAGATAAGCACTATGACAACCTGTCCAGTTGGCTCTCATGCTTCTTCATGGCACAAAGATGGTGAGTGGCTTACACAAATGTTGAGTGACTGCAGTGTTTCTGATAAGGTTGCACCAGGTTCCTGGCTTTCCTAGGAAAGCCAGTGCGCAAAATACCATGAAACAAATGGAGAACTGAGAGTAGGAATGCAGGAGCTGAACTGAGAATTTTCCCATGCTTTTTGTTGGCAGGGAAACTCAGTCTCTCTCTTTGACTTGTTTCCTGGTTTTTGTATTATTTCAGGAAGAGCTACAGTTACTTGGGCTTTGTCAGATATTCACAAAGTTTTGTTGCTGTACTAACTTCCACCTTCTGTATTTTGTTGTTCCACAGATAGGTTTTCCAGTGTGTTATCCAGACCTAAAATATTAGGTCATTAAGGCAAGAATTAATTTTTTTTTTTTTTAAATTTTATGAAGCACAACACTGTTCTGGAGTCTGACCAGGCATTCAAGAAACAAGTGATAACAGCAGGTAGAAATTTAGGTTAAAGACCGAAGTGGTAAATGTCAATGATGTCTAATTCGTTATGTTCACATTCCTGATTCTATTCTACAACTCAGATCCTATTCTACAGCCGTGTGCTTAGGTACATTCAAGGCATATTTAGGAATATAGCATGGGCCACTGTAGTGATCTTGACCAGAAGATTATTGTTTAGACCTAATTATCCACAGAACAGCTATCCTGAGTAGATCCTAGCCTGTGTTATGCTGCACTATGCAGAATGTATGTCTTGGCCTTCAGGTCTGCCTTGTTCTCTGCATATCTCTTGTCTGCAGGATAAAACCTATCATCTGGCTGATTATAACAGTGGAGCCTGCAGGCAGCTCCCATTTGATATGAGTATTACACGACCTGCATGTCCTTTATCTAAAAGTGCAGCAAGAAGTTCTTTTGTGAACAGCATCTTTGTTGAAAGTAGAAATGATGAACAAAGTTCTTTTCCTTTGACATCCCTGGCGAGATTCAGTCCCAGGTGGGCTTTGCCTTTTTTATCTGCATCTCTGTATGCTCAGACAGTGTATCTGTATTCTTCCCAGGTTACCTGTCCCTGCTTCCACTCTCTGTATGCTTTAACTCAAAATTTTGGTTTTGAGTTTTTCCAGGAACCCTTTGTTCATCCATGCAGGCAACTTTGCCTGATTTCCCGCTCATTGGGTTGGACTGCTTTTGGGCTTGGAGGAGGTGCTGTAGCAAAACTAGTTCAGAGAAGGTGTAAAGCTCAAGTTTCTAAATACACTGAGATCTTAGCACTGGAGGCAGAGTTTTCTCCAACTCTGTTCTCATTCTGAGACATACATACTGTAGTAAGAACAGTCAGTCTGTGTCCTTGACTTGCTTTTTTAAGAAAGAGAATGCAATTCACCTCTGTTAGAAACTGGTTTTCCTTAAATAAATAACTCCTCCACCCAAATGCATGCCAGTACCATGTTAAATTTGGAAGTGCAGGCTCCCTCACCTCACTTTGCTTTGCCTCCCCTTTCCTATGGCTTGAAGGCTTGCAGAGGTTAACATTTAGCATCATGTTTTCAAATTTAAAAAGAAATACTTAAAACCACAAGTTCTTATGGTGGTGTCCCAGAAAATAAGCAGCATGACCTGCTCCACTTTTCATGATGACTCTGACCAGAATTTCCTCTTTGCTTTTTCTGCCCCATGAAGTATTGTTATGATGCCACAGGAAAACTGATGGCAAGGGAAATTGAAATGAAGAGCGTAAGATACAGAGGGCCTCTCTGAGGAGGCTCAGTCCTGTCACAATTTGGAGAACAGCCCATGCTGGGCTAGATTCTTAGCCCATACAAGCCAGATAACTTCAACAGGACTAGAACAGCTTATGCCAGCTGAAATGGATTGCTGTCTTGATTGATAGCAGAGCACACAGAAGCTATTGCCTGAAATGTTTCAAGAACTGAATTTGACCACAGACTCAGAGTAGCACTCTGATTCCAATATACTCTGCAGCTCAGACCCATCTCTAATTTATAGTGTTTCATACAGATCAAAGCTTAAGAAATGCAAGAGAAAAAAAATTCCTACTACCATGTAAAATAACTGACATGCACACAGGCAAGTGAAAGGGTTGTATCCTGTTATTGTCCCTACTCAGAAAAAAGTCACAGACAGGTGGAGAAGAAGGGAGATTAAATGAAACCAAAGAGAGAAACTGTGAGTACTTGACAGTGAGGGTCTTTCTAATGGAGGCACTCACAAGCCACTCCTGCAGCGTGGAACAACTTTGGGAGGTTGGGAAGCACTCCCATGTACAGTACAAGGAGTGATCTCAAGACATAGAGTAGTGTCAGTCCATCCTGGCTTTTGCTTGAAAATTATCTTTCCACAGATGTCTTTAACATTTGTGTCAGGACATTCCACTACTCTGAATTTCTAATAGTGTGGTTCACTTCTGTATAGGTAAAAAACGGGGAGGGAGAGGGAGCGGGGAAGCATCTGTGAGGGCAGGGAAGAGAGGGAGTCCAAAAGGCACATGGGGCCTCAAGGGAATCTGCTCTCTCTGCCTGTCTGTGTATCTTCTTTCCCAGCATTTAGTTGCTGGAGGTGTTATGGTCTGACATATCCATTTGCACCTACACTATGAAGGATAAATACAATGGATTGGTGTGATTACATAGGCACTGCTAACAGTGCAGCAATCAATCTCATTTAAAGCTATACCAGGTAGAATGCTGGCAATGAATCAAAGTTAACAAGTTTTTCAGTGCTCAGGATATAAACCAACAAAACCAGTAGTCCAGGATGATATAGCAGCATCCTTTCAATAAATGACATTCACATTAAGATCTCAGCAGTGCCAATTTACAGAATCAGAAACTGATTTATGCTGTGCTGTTCCTGTAGGTGTAGGACACTGGTCATGATCCCACTTGTCCAGACTGCACAAGAATTGGGGGTGGGGTTCTTGTCACCCAGCTTAAAGCATCTCAAGAGGTAAGCACCTCCACTAAGCTAGCTTCCCAGTCAATGGTATCCCTGTTAGAGATACTTACCTTATGACACAATGATTTCCCTCTGCAGACGCCTCTTTCTTCCCACTAACTACAGGAAGAGCCTAGAAATCTGAGCCACTAAGTGCCTCTGACCCAGGAATCCTCTCCTTCCCCAAACAGTTGTTTATTTTACTCTCCTTCAGCACTGCCAGAGCTGAGTAGAGAGACTTTACTGTTGAGCAAGAACAGCTTATTTCCAGAAAAACTACTGTCCTACCTGGCTCAAAATCTTGGGCTCCCATACTAAATCCCTCTAGACAGAACAGCCCAGAATATAGATATCGGATGAAAGGTTGGAGATTACCAGAGCAACAAAACAAATCGCATTGCTATCATCTAATGGCATAGTTATTCTAGATCACACAAGAGACAGCAGAATGTGGACCACTAAGTTGGTGTATCTGTGAGAAGAATTTTGGTTCTGCTGATGAGAAAATGTTAACCCCATTTGGCAGATAAGAAATAAGAAATTTATGGAGAGTTACTATTGCACTGAGAGCAAGCTATGGAGTATAGATTCTCCAGATAAGCTTGTCTATAAACTCCAGATTTCTAGCCTCCTGTTACTGAATGAATATTCATGTATACATGCGTGCAGACATTTTGAAGAATGCATGTTACTATTTATCCCTGAAGTTAACAAACTACAGACTGTTGCCTGGTTTGCCTTCAATTTACTTAAATACTAATCCATTTTGTAGCCTACAATTAAAACTAGGAAAGAAGTCTGTGTCTGGATATAGACTTGAAAAGTAACATAGATTCAGGCCTACAAAAAAGAAATTTCATGGAATAAAATCAGGTTTTAAGGATGCAACCTAATCCAAATAGGTTGCATCAGTTACACCAGTAGACATACTCTCACACTGTGCTAATGTATTTTCAGATACATTTTAATTTTGGGGCATATTTGTTGATGGCAACTTGAAAGTGCTATTATGAAAATATGAAATAATAGGAGAGAGGATATAAAAACACATATCAGTAAGAAAATTAGTAAAGCCCTAATCCTTATTAATTAAATACATGATAAACTGAATTTTCCTTACTTCTCCTTTGCCCAGCCTACTTTATGTCCTCTGGTCAGTTTGTGCCCCCTACTTCCTGTTTATCCTTCAGCATTTACAGCTTTGCTTTATTATGTTCTAGGGTAAACTTTTATTTGTGGTGCAGTGCTTGATTACAGACTCTCTGAAAACGGAGCTACCACTGCACGACAGGGATGATAACTGGTGGCATTAGTTGTGGTGCAATGATACATTGCTCCTGAACCTGAAGTCAGGTCCAGAACCCCAATCAGATTCCAGAGCCTGTGTTTCTTTGGGTTAGTTACTTTAAAAGATGAGAATTTTATAGATTTTTTTCAGCCAAGTCGGCCTATAATGTCAACTCTCTGACTTTGTTCTTTGCCAAGCCTCTAGACATAGCTCTGAAAAATACTTGGAAATTCTCAAGTGAAACCAATTTCCTATAGTTTTCAATGACAACTGCATCAAAACATGAGTACACATAGTTAGATAGATTAGATTCAGATTTCATTCACAGCAAAATCAAATCAGATGCAAGGTGGGACTTTTAAATGCCATCTTAAAGAGGTAACAATTTTTGAAAATATTTTTAAAAGATCAAAGACAAAAATAACACATCAAACTCTGTTTATCAAAAAACTATTGCTGGTCCATTCACTGTAGCATGTTTGAAATAATTTGGTGGTTTTGTAGTAACAGATTCAAACCCGTCAGATAATTGCTGGGATACTAATTGGACCACCCTACTTTTACATAAAGTTAATTGAAAATTAGAATTAAGTGTTGATCATTTTGGTAATTTGGCCTTCTTGTTAAGTTACTTTGCATTATCTTTTGAAGAACTGCTCCATGTGCAATTAACAGATGAATGTGGAGGTGTACATGCTTTGAAAGATGATGGAAATTTGACAAATTGTCAAGAGTAGTCTAATATCAAATCTGTGCTCAGAACGTAAGAGGTATGAGAAAGCCAGAAGAGATTGATGTGGCCAGTGTAATAACAGAGAATTAATTGTTCCTGAAGCTCTGTTTTCTCAACCTGTTGAGTTTATGCCCTGGCTTCTGAAGGTGGATCACATTCAATTCAGATCTGATTAAAGAAGAACATTTAAGCAAGAAAACCAGTATATAAATAACTGAACTTTTAAAGTTGTTACAACATGACAAATCCCAGGAGGGTCTGATATGCAGAGATCTCTTCCAAAGAAAGTCTGAAAAATGTTACTTCTTTTTGTTATTACAATTTTTAAAGGCTGTATTATTTTGCCTGGGTGGCAGAGAACATTTGTTTTATTTTTGCTTCCCCACATGCTTCCTTAGATTGGTATCTTCAATTACATCATCTGACTTGTAAAGTCTTCCATCAGAGAACAACAAACAGCACATTGTTTGTGCTTAAATTTGTTTCAATGGCAAAATAAGGTAAAATAAGACATTATTTCTGTTATACATGTCTTTTTATAATGAAAATTGGATATTGTGTGGTTTGAGTCTGTAATCACATGTAAGCCTGTGCACACTGTCACCTGCTCTTCATGGGCCACTATCATTATTTTATATACGTTCTATGAAGGACCACATTCATTACTTTGGGAGAAAGGCAAGCAACCAAGAGGAAAATTCTTGCTGCATCCTGGTCCAAGTTGGGTAAGTCATCAGCACAAGGGTGTCAGGACCTCACATTCTTCTTGCAAACTTGCACAAAGACTCATTCACACCCTGGATTATATTTTCCTAATTTCCCAAAGACTCTACAAGTCATCAGAATTATAGTAGAGAAGTGGTGGTATGCTGGGAATGCTGCAATCTATGTATAAATGCCATCCTTCCTTGATGATGGTTCCAAGAAAGACATGCTGCAGTCTGAAGTGAGAATACACAATTCTTACACAGACACAGGCCAGAAAACCAAAAAAACCCCCTTCACTCCAAAGACCAAAAGGCACAGGGAAGTCTCCTGAAGAACTGCTATGGCCTGGGATGCTATTTGGCTAGCATACTGCTTTCGGCAGGACTAAGTCACACTTATGGAGAAAAGAAGTTCAAGGCAGAAACTAAGAGTGGATTCTGAGCCCTATCTTTGTGACCTAGGAAAAAAACGTTTCGAACTGGGTACTGAGAAGAATGCATTTTTTTAATACCTTTCCTGTATTCACTGCTATACACACACACACATAATAATCTTTAGAAACACAGTGGAATGCTTCAGTGAAAGACAACGACCAAACCACCCGTGTCTCTCATCTCTTCCAAACTAAGATCCCAAATATTTAGCTCGTAGTTCTTATCCTTTCTTTGTAAGCTTACCTGAGTTTTAATTTACCAGTCTATTTGCTACCTTTTTTTTCCACAGAGATTTAGTAAGAACTAAAGAAAAAACCTCATGTTTTCTTGGGCGAATCAGTAACTCCCCTTAATTGCTTGGAGTGGGCAAGACAGAAGCCTGTGCTTCTGTCAGCTCACACTTTTTCTGCTGATGTCACTTTCACATTGAGCAAAAGGTGAGCGTTTATATGTGCAAAAAACATTCATTAATGCAGTTTGTAATTTGGAAAAAAAAAATCTGTCTTTTACTTAGGCATGGAAAACATAAGTTGAGATCTATTGAAAACATAGTTTCAATCATAAGCACTGAGTACTTCAAGAACTGGTTATGTGAGATCATTAGTGGGTAGAAAATCCAGTTATCACTGCCTTCCCTTTCCCCTCTGAAGCTGTCCTGGTTCATGCCAGGATATACCAGAGCCCTGTTGGCTGGCTGAGGGTTTTGAACTTACAAGACAGTAAAGCCTCTTGTGTTCCCAATGTTTAAATCATCTTAGGTCAAGAAAAGGTCTGAAGAACAAAACATGTAATTTTTAAGTGTATATGCAAAACAAGTTATACAAATGGAAATGAATATGAGAGCACAAATCCATTTCTGGGGATTCCAGCTGATAAAATACGCTTTACTAGGCTCTAAATGTCATTAATGTCTTTGTTCCAATTAAATCTAAATTATTCTGATTTTCAAGTAAATTAGTCATTATTTCTTACTATTGGTCACATAACTTCGGAGATAATTTTCAGTTTAGTGACTGCTCAGTTTGCAAGTTGTTTGCTCTCATCATTAAGTAGTCTCCAACACAGCATGCCATGCAGACATGGTTCATTGCAGACGTTCTCTCTTTTTGGTCTTTCAAGTAATTACAGTTTTTTCTTGCAAGGAAACAGCCCTATCATTTCTACAGTGAAACCAGTAACAAAGTTCACTTGAAAACTTCTTTCTGCACTGTTAAAGGCAAGGCCATACAGGAGATGTAACCTTTAGCGTCAAGTGGGAGCTGGCTGCAGGCTCCTCTGTTATAATGAGTTGACTGAGTTTACCCTGCAGCCAAGGGATTTGGGCAGCCTGAGGGCCATGCTCTGTGTGCCGCATACAGCAGCTCAGCACAGGCCTGGGCGTACTCAACTTAAGTGTATTGTGAATGGCTGACTCCTCGACGTTCAATGGTCTTCCCATCAGGATCAATACAGCCTATTCCTTAAAAGGACCGTGTCATTTGCCTTGGTGACAGCTGTCGGGATAACACCACTTAGAGAAAAAAAAAATCTGCTTGGGATAAAATTTGTCATAGCTGACCAGTTCAGGTGACTGACTCCTTGTTTGGGTAATGGGTAGGCATGAGCACTTAGGACCTTCTTAGCCCAGGAGCTCTGGAAGGGCCACCAGAGTCAAGCACTACCCATGCTTTTTCTTTGCATTTTCTGTTGAGCAATGAGGAGGAGATTTGGGCACTAATCCTACATACACTTCCCTGCAAGATAAAGGCCTTGTTTTGCAGAAAGGTGTTCTTTGCAGAGATCTTGGAGCAAATGCGCTGACTGTGGCATTTTGCCTGTGGGACATATTTCTCTGTCATTGTTGGGTTCAACTGATTTAAAAAAAAAAAAAAAGACCAGATAAATCTGTGGAGCAAAACTTCTTTGAGGTCCGCTAATTACCAAATAACACTTCTGACATACAGAATCCCTGAACTGCTGGAGATTGGAAAAGGCAGAACAAGAACAATACTGCTGCAGATCTGTTTTAATATAATACTCATGTTACTGTCTGGTTTTGGACACTGTCATCACTGTACTGGATGGACCTTGGTCTTAGCTGGGTCAGCATTTCTCTCCATTACATCCCTGAGGCTTTACTGGAGCAGGGCTTTGAGGAGCTAACTCTTAAAAACCACACAAAGCACTTTGATGCTTCCAGGGTTGCAAACACATATTACTTTATCAGGAGGGGAGAACAAAGGCACCAAATATTAACTTGATTTTTAGACAAACTCCCTAATGACTGAAATTCAATGCTTTTCAAACATAGCAATAGTGTGGTTATTGCAGCAGAAGCTCTATGAGGAGATACAGAAATGGAGAGATCATCTATGACCAAGATGACAGTCCTTTCCTGAGCAACATCTGTAATTGATTCTCCTACCCGTATCTGTGAATGGACATTGTACACAGCTGCTCAGATTGTAATGTGCAGACACTCAAGAAAGTTACCATAAATAAGTAATAACAAAAAAGATAAATAAGGAATCTGGAAATGTCTTCAGCAAAAAAACCCCCCTTCTTGTATTTGGATGAGAGTGAACAGATTTTTATTATCTTAGAAAAAATGTTTACTGATGTAATAAATCACAAAACAGGTCAGCTACATACCCTGTTTATTTCATTTGTCAGGAAACAAAGTGGTTTTGGAATAAAAGTCTATAACTAGATTGCTATAACAATGGGTTTCCCTTTTTCTAAACAGCAAGACAGCATGCCTGGTTTACACGTTGCACCTGGCTAACTGAAATTATTTCATCACAGAAAGTTCATGTCCATGCTGCAAACATGATATTGGTCCATTAGTGAACCTTGTTAGCCAGACAGAGCCAGAAGCATGCAGGAAGTGAACTAGGAGCATAGGTTCCTTTGACTGTAACAAGGATACAAGGCAAAATGAAACAGAATGTTCAGGATATTCTGAAATTCTCTAAGTAGGTTTAAATAAGTTATCTGCATACTCGTCCCTCCAGAATTAATAAAAAAAAAATTCCAGTGAAAACTCTGACATTTAGAAGTACTCAGAAAAAAACCCAGGAAATAAGAATATCTGCAAAACAGCAAATAATCCAGGAATGTAACAATTCCTACTAGAATCCGTATAAAAGCAAATAAATGCATACACTTAATCATTCTTGGATTAAAAACATTTATCTCTAAGTTAGAACATGCCATGTTATTTCAAATACCCAGTCCAAACTGTCCAGAGGACTTTGAATGTCAAATGCCAATGTAGAGGATAAATTCTCACCACTGCTATCTGGGTGACAGGAAATATGATGTGAGCAGTTGCATGGAATTTCTCAACAATTTTTCAACCATAACACAAAATAAGGCAATCAGTCAAATAAATTACTCTTCTTCAGACCTCATATCCATGTCCCAGTTCTGCAAAATGCGTAATCATTGTTTAAATCCAAAGCCCGCATACTAAGACTCATCTTTAATCATAGCAAAAGCCATGCTGGAAAAGACAGATCAAAAGCTGTGCTGAAGCTGTTCTGAGTAGAAGTAGGTGCTGAGTCAGTGGTGGTGGTTCTATTTTCACTCTTTGTTCCTACCACCTCTCTTACTGCCCTAACAATGTTGCATGTGGTTCATAACCTGGGAAGTTCAGAGGATAGCTCTTTTTGAAAACACTTTGTGACCAAGACATTCAGATTCTATTGCTAGAGGACCTGTTAAAATGCTATCCATGCAAATAATCAGTCTTGTGCTTCCTGAAGCCTTCTCTCGTTGCTAGCTTCTGGGGGAGTACAGGGGCATGTAAATCAAGATAGTTGATAGAACTATTGAGTCAACTATAATAACATGACTAATTTTACCTGGCAGTTAATTTCTTTCCCAGCTTTCATACATTTAATGGAAGACTACCATTTGGACTCCAGTGTTTTGGGCATATTTTATTCTCAATGTCATAATATTATTCTGAATCTCATCCAGATGAATACCTTAGTAAAGACATGGGTGCATGCATTTGCACATATACTGCCTGTTTTACAGCCTATTAGACTGGTGCATAATATGACATAGGAAAGAAAATGAAAATGAGATAGTCTAAATCAGAGATCTTATGCTGAAATCCAGCATCGACATGACTTACTTTTCATTGGACAGACATAGCAAACCAGACTCAGCTATTGTCCAGAAATGAGAAAGTGCCTGTGTGCTTTCCCTGCCCTATCCAAGGCGTTGTTGCATTGCATTTTATGTCATTAAAACCAAAAAATAATGCATGTCTGTCAGTCACTTCTTCATGTGAGTTGAAATGACTGCCATATGCCTCATTCCCAGTTGGAAAAGTACTGATGACTGACTGAAGAAGTTTTCTAGCAATAGCACTGTATTGGGAGAAAGAAAGTGGTAAATTGCAAACTAGAGACTACAGATTATGGCTGAACACAATTGTGGATGTAGCAAAGGCCTAGATCTGTTCACTCTCATCCAGCTAGATAACTTCTATACTTTCTCAAGGTGCTATGTTTCTAATTGTAGGGGTGTCTGAATGCTGTACAAGGGTACCAAATTTTGTGATACTTTACAGAGCTGTGAGGGCAAGGTGGAGATTGTGTGTTACTTTTTAGAGTAGCTGCCTAAAGATTCATTGCTTCTGATGATACATCGTTCCTCATACTTTATAGTTTGCTCTCCTTAAGTTAAAAAACCTGAAGAGACATGGACTCCTGATGAAATGTAGTGCTGGGATGTTTCCCTACTTGTATTCATTAAAAGTTCCATGATCCTTTTCTGATCCAGTCTTTACTGAGAATGTGATCTCAGTGGAATGTTGGTGAACCCAGACTGATTCATGAGCTGGAGCTGACCTCTGTGCCTGATGGAGCTGAATTTTAGCTTGCATTTATACAATTATGACCCAGATCCTTGGAAAAAATTAGGATCTGGTTGATAGCATATGTCCATACATTCTGTATGGTATGTCTAAATATTTTGATGGTTTTAATATTCTGTACCAGCTGTGGAAACTGGTTTGCTGCTATATGACTGTAAAAGTGAGGTTTGGTAAATAATTATTAGAAATCTTATACTAACACTATGATTGAAACAATATAAGAAAGTATAGCCAAGCAATTAACTAGTAGAGGTAGTTAGTCATAAGTTTTGCAGTTCTTTGCTCTTATGACTAGATGTTCCTGTATGCTACATGAGAACAATGTTGAAACTGACCACATGTGATTGAAATTGCATTAAGCTTCCAGATCAAAGAACAAGGACAAGAGCAAAGACTTCAAATGGGTCAGTGGTTGTAAAAGCAGCCCTTTGACTCAAATGAATTCTTCATTGCGCATGATCAGATGTAGGCAGTACTATGATAATCAGTTACAATAATTTTCATGTATATGTATACTAATCTGATTAATATGCAATTAGTTATTCTATATAACCTGTTAGTGCTAAAGCTGTGGTATGCACACTAAGTGGAACTATCCCCCGTGCATCAAGCGCTGCAGTAAAGAATGCCTGCTTTCTAAAACTCCAAAATGAGTGTTAGAGAATTTCTTTGACCAGCTTTTCGGTATCATGGTACACAGATACCTGAAGGCAATAGAAACTTTTAAACATATTTCGAAAGTCCTTGGATGAAGCTTTTATTTTATGCCCCTTGCAACTGGATTCTCACTGAAATCTGAAACTTATGTTATAGAAAGACAAAGTCAGCATTCTAACAACAAAGGGGGAAAATATTATGTGCAATTGAAGGAAAAGAATTTTGAATGAGTAAAAGTGATATTTGGCCTAATAACAGATCCAGTTTTCACTGCTGGCCTGGACCTGCCAGTGTAATCTGAAACACTCCTGTGAGATCATCAGATTGGAGATTTATACCTAATTGGGATTTGCTTAATCTGACTGAAGAAAATCAAAGTTTATGAGAATTTCTATAGGGGATCTAGTTCCTACTACTATTAGTGTAGTGGCTTATGTGTGACTGAAGCAGCCCGAATTACATATTATATTATTTTGGTAACTCTCAACTGCCACCAACACCATCACAGTACTGCCTGGGAAGCTTACCTGGGCCGTGCTGGTCTAGGTCAGTTCAGAAAACAGTATGTGTCCTGAAGAGCTTCAACAAAAATCCATAGCTTATCAAACAGATGAGAAGCCCACCTGAGAAGAACTTTGTTGGCATGAAAATACACCCCCCAAAAGGCAGACATAGCACTGTTCTGTGAGGACAGATGCAGTTAGCAAAGGCTGCACCCTATTGATAGTGGCATGAATGCACTTTCCTATCAATGGTAGTTTTTACTACAAAATGACAAAAAATCGGGAATGGTGTTCCCTGCACTGAGAGTGTGCTTCCCCTCTGGAAGGGATAATTATGCATGGGCAGTTGATTCCTGGTAAAACAGCTAGGTGATATTTGTGTCATTTGCAGAAAAGCCCAGATGAAGTGGGCTTTCCCTGCCAAAGCATGCACAATGATTAGGCATATCCTTTCTCCCTCACAACAGGGTCTGAAAGAAAACTGAACTCGATGGCTAGTGGGCTTATTTAGCTTCTTCGGCTGCTCTCTCTTCAGCTGCCTGTCTGTGCAGTTCTAGCAGTGCAATGGGGTTTGATGAAACTACACTGATGTAAATTTGCCAAGGTGTTCCCACGTCTGTTGGGATGCAGCTGATTTTTATGAGTTCACCAGACTTGCACAGGCATTAAATTGGGCAGATATGAGCTCCCAGGAGAAATTATTTGTAGTTCTATAGAATACTGCAATACTTCCACTGGTCTGTTATATACCACACTCAAGTTATCTGAACTGTCATGCTTTTTTCCTGCATTATTGCTAGCTGCATGACAGATCACATTGGCTTTGTTCAATGTATAGCAGCACATAGATGCCTCCTTGGCATGCTTCTCTGGCTCATTATTTTACATCTGCTGGTTATCATACAGAGCTCTTTCACTTTTGAATGCATGTACTCACAAGGAGTTAGTCACCAAAAGTTGCTTGGGAGTGCCATTCTAAAGACGGAAATAATTGGATGGGATGCCCTTCAAAGCAGAGTATTGGCCATGCTGCCATGAGGAAAACCTCCCAAGAAAAAGCTCTCCTTTGGCTATGCTGCATGACTTTCCCTTTAATGTAATTTTTAAATCTCATTTTCAAACATTTGTGTACCTTGTCCTGTAACATCTCATCTTTGACATTTTCCTCCAAACACCTAATTTTGAGAAGCTCTCACAAAATCTGAACTTCTGTCTTGCATCATTGCAGTACCTGCTTTGAAGAAGCCATGTGTTTTATTCTTAATTAAATCCTGCTTTTTCACATTTTCCATATTTACAACTTTAATGCTTTTCTGACCTACTGTAGCTTTCCAGGTGGATTCTAGTGCTTGCTTTTTAAAACTAATATTATGCTGGATCCTTCCTAAGTTCACAAAGTCTCTGCCAAACAGGGAAAGCTTGTAACAGTCCTTCCTTAAGATCCTTCTCCTATTTAGCACTTTCAGATGTGTATTTTTTATTCAGACAACCTTCCCAATTTTAAAAGTGATTAGGCTCGGATAAAACCTGACTCATCTCTTTTGAGAGAAAATCCTAATCTGAACACTTTTCTGTGAACTGCAAATAACATTTTCACTGATATTTTTTCCCCATACTGATTACAATATTTAAAACTGCAATAAATATTCTATCAGAAAATTAATAGCAAGGAACAGGTCTTTGATGAAAAAGGAAAGAATCTATTGCTTTATGGATATTTTCCATCCTTGAGCAACGTAATTCACCTTTTTCTTTCAAAAAACATGGAAGACAAAAGGACGAATAAGCTAGGCTGTCTTGTTTGTGGAATTTCAGATACGCTAAAGTCTGGAAGTTCTGGATATTTTCTAGGAGCACCCACTGTTGTAAGTTTTTTAGGCACAGTGTCCAAAAGCAACTGTACAAACTTCAGATTAATATTAGAACACTAATCCAAAGATACTTTTTGCAGTATTTCCAAGCTCAAGCTTTTAGGAATCAATGGGTCATGAACCACCTACAAACTATGAGACAGACTTGAAAGTCATAAGGTACAATGAAAATAATAATAACAACTACAGCAAGTGGATTCTTTTGCAGGTCAGATAGCCAGGTGTTATTGCTGAGGTTCTCAAGCCCTTTGAGCACATTCTGAAAGTTATTTCTATTAAATGACAGCTGAAGTTTTTTTTCTTTTCATCTCAAGACTCCAAGAACAGGCACTTTGAGAAAAGCTCTAAGTCGAGGTCAGCAGAATTGCAAGACTTAGCAAAACTGTTTGCCCATGAGTCACTGCTTTTGTCTTTTACATTTTCTATTGTTCATTTTATATTTGGACTCTTAACTCTAGAGTTAAGTTCTCACCTTTTTATGATGCATAGAGAAACCTGGTTAGAATTAATAAGCCACATTTTCAGATGTCTAAGAAAGAGTTTTCTGGCACCATTTGCACAATGTTTCCTCAGCTATTTTTCAACATAAATGCAAATATCCTGATTTCTAAGAACAGTCCCTGATTCAAAACCTATTAAAGTCAACAGAAAACCCTCCTTTTTACTTTTCCTTCTGGTTTAGCTTCATTTTCAGCTCTTGCTGTGTTAAGTTTAATGCTGCCTCTGGGGGAAAGATCTGGCATGATTAATTGAATGTTATGAACAGAGTGCTGGGGGAAGTTTTAAATATTTGCTACGTGTGCTGGCATCACAGAGGCTCCACCTGTCACAGAAGAAAAGTTTGGGGTGAAAACATGGCCCACATCTAAAGATGATGCCCTAAAAGCAAGTTTCCCCAAGCTCAGAAGAAAAGCAGTCTGTAAGAGATAGTAGAACCTTTTCACTCTCTTTCTGGGTTGTTCTTTACTACTGAAGTAACAAGCTAAAATCTCACTTTGACTCTTTGTCAGAGCATTGATGCTGTTAAGAAACAACTTATCACCAAACACTACTTACATTATAAAAGATGGCAGTGTTGAACGTGAGGAGGGCTAGTTTGGTCTCAACTCTAATGTTTGCTCCCAGCATGATTAAAATTCTAGTTTGAGCTTCTTTTATGCTATAATGACAAGAAGGCTTTCTCCACTGCCTGGCTTTGATTCCACTTCACTGCCTTTGATTCATACTGCTGAGGTGCATCCTGGTTTTATGATGATTATACACACAATGTTGGTGATTCAACTGAGCACATGATTTTCAAATTATTTTCCTTAACCTATGCAAAATGCCCTTTGTGTTCTTAACTGTAATTATTTATATGTCTAGGTCTTTTCAGCAGGGGAAAGCTCTACTTATGTGAGGGGGACATGAATTTATGCTGATACAATAAAATGGAATTGTTGCCTCAAGCCTTCAAAAGACTGATTAACAAATAAGAAGGTGGTGATAGCTTAAAGAAAAAAACTAAAACATGAGAAGTGTGGTATGCTTGCTATTCAAGGACTCAAGGTAAAGCTTATCTAGTTTAAGATTCTACTTACAACAGAGCATGCTTAAGGAGTATTTGGATAACAGCCAAGGCACCAGATAACGGACATTTCAGAGTGACAGAATTGCTAATGGAGGACATACATCCTCCTTCGGCATTGAGAAACCAGGAATTGGCAAGAGAAACAAAGACCCTGGTGTCCTCAGATGACACATGACCACAAAAGGAGTAGGGGTATTGTCCCCAGACAACCACCAAAGACCACCAGAGACCCCCACACAGGCATAGAAGACTCTGGGATGATTGCTCAAGAGAATAACACGTCATGCTTGCTCAACATAATGAATATGCAATAGTTAGGTGGAATATATGTATTAGATAGGCATGGTGTTTTAACTGTAGCGTATAAGTATGGAGTGAAAACCTCAGTAGGTGTGCTCAATTTATGGAAATCTTCCACCTTGCACCCCATGCAGAATAAAGCAATGTGTCCTCTCTAAACATACTTTGTGTGTTTCAGGAGTTATTTTCTGATCAGGTAACAGAATGAACTTCTGTGCTACCATTCCTGCATCACTAAAAGAGTGATTTATTTTGCTGTCGTTTAAATCACTTGGTGGTACATTTATACTTCACTGCAAGAAGGGTATTAACTAACAAAACAAAGAAAGTTTGCATAGCAGTTGACAGAGGTTAGCTAATTAAAGTAAGATAAGAAAGACCTAAGAGGATGGGGAAGGTTTCATGCTGGCTTTCATTATTTTGCTAGTGTGAAACATGAGTAAGTTCACAGGCTCAATAGCTTCATGAGGCAAAAGGGCAATGCCTCAAGAAATGTAAATCAATAGAATTCTCTGCAAGACAGTGTGAATCTGACTATTTTACTTCATACTACAGTTATACATTTTTATTAACAAATGTACAGTGCCCTCAGAAATATACTTCCTTTTTGTAGCAGTTTATTTGAGTCCTTATAACAGGTTATTATGACGCAATGTTGTAAATATTTAAGGACTCTCCACTAGCTAGATAGTCAGTTCCTTGCTGAGTTTAATCACTTCCCCCTGTAGGCCAATGACTGCTTGTCATCGTGATTTTGTTTCCTGTTATCTCTTTCACCTCAGTTCAACACCCTCTAAGCATATGAGACATTTATATTCCTCTCAGAAAGGAGCACACCCCTCTGTGCTTTCCTTGTTTTGTCAGATCTAGAAATTCAGCAAAGCTCTTCACGTGGCTTCACATCAATTTCACGTGTCAATTCAT
This sequence comes from Haliaeetus albicilla, assembly GCF_947461875.1. Lineage (NCBI taxonomy): Eukaryota > Metazoa > Chordata > Aves > Accipitriformes > Accipitridae > Haliaeetus > Haliaeetus albicilla. The sequence goes on from NC_091516.1 coordinate 44,679,171, forward strand.
ATAAGTGTTCCAATGAAACCTTGTGGAACTCTATGCGGTAGTTCAGATGAGGGGCAGAGTCAAGAAATCTGTTGCATAAATTAAGAACTGATGGCTGAACTAAGGCAAATCAAGGTGTTTTGCGGGAGCATAATAATGGACTCAACAACAGATCAATATGATCATAGTTGAAGACCCTTTACTAGAGCATCCGACATAATTTTTATATATTGGTTACATCCGTACATGCGTTTAGCTATTTTACTATTGGTTACACACATTATTCATGCGCTGTCCAAGCGCCTAGTTACACTTAATGATTGGTTATACCAACTCTGTACACACACATAAACATAGGACATAATTGGTTATACCAACTAAAATATGCGAAACTTGTCTCAGTCTAATTGGTCAAGATAAACTGCTGAATTGAGGTTCTTTGTGCCAAGTTCCCTTTATCGTGGAATGCACACCTGTGTTCTTCTAATTGGCATCTTTCTTTTTTTTTTGTCTTCTTGTTTACTCTGTTCAAGGTCTTCTAAAGGCGTCTGGAGCGGTCCTGCGACCGTTAGCTAAATATGTGTCCACAGTGTTTCTTCAGCAGCAGCCAGAGGTCTCTTCCACTGATAAATGAGTGCAAAGGTGAACAGATTCATATACAACATGATCCCCATTTCTGGTCCAGGTGAAGATAATCTTTTGTTCAGTCTAAACCTCCAGAAAAAGTGTTCCCCCAGAGAAAGCAAGTAACAGTGGAGGTTAGTTAACTCTAAACAGATCAGATCCCCACATATGACTTTATATAGAAATACATCTATCAGACAAGAGAAAACCAACTTGCTTGGGCAACAGTGTTGTGATGAAATAGAAAAAGTCAGGTATTTAATCAAGCTGAAGGAAAGATTTGTGAGCACTATCCACAGGCCATGAGATTCATATCATGAATTGCTTCCTGTTGAAGTGCATAACAGCTTCATGAAGGCCAATCTGATGAGCACATGTGCTGTAACTCACTTGCACCTCTGCAGAGAGGGTATGGAAACATCAACATTTAGAGGCATTGATATTCAAACCTGGGATGCAAACAGCTCACTGCATGAGAGGCAATGAGAAATTGGGCTCTCCAGTTGTTTGAAATGATAAAAATGAGCTCCTGCTGAGAGATATGCTGAGATACTAACACTTCACTTCACCAAGGACACTCAAATTCTCCTTTTGTTCTGAACAGTCTCTCCCCTAAGATTAGGAGAATGGTTTGTGCTGATTACAATTGCACCATTCCTTGCAAACTAGCAAGTGAAGGGAAGATTTTATTTTGTTAGTATGTGATGCATCATGCATTTATAAGAGGAAGGGAAGGGGACAGGAAAAAAAATCTTCCAATGGATTTGCTGTCAACATTATGTAGACCACATACTAGACTAATGAAAAAAAATTTAAAATGGGATGCATGTGGAGGTACTTGAGTACTGTCATCAGTGTTTTTATTGCACCCACACTAACTACCATACATCTTGGTGAGGTCAGTGCTGTAACATTGATCATACAAGTGTAGAGTGGACACATCAAGGAACTCCATTTAGGTCACTTTGCATCACTTTCTCTCACTTCAGTTTCCTTATTGTCTGCTTTCCTGAAGTCTAGGTACAAACCACAGTCCGGTTCCTCACGAAGTTTAAATGTTCAATACAGTTGGATGCCAGCACACCAACCATCAGACCATAGCAACTGTGGAGGCAGGCACACATCTTCCACATTTACATGGACAACTTAGTGCATATTTGTGACACTATGCCATTAATTTATTAATGAGGAACCTTTCTTGTGAGCAGTCAGAAATAATTCAAAAAAGATGTGCTTCTGGGCAGACACTCTGTCACTTTCAGTCCTTTCCCAGGAATGTAGTCAAGAAGTTGAATTCTACTTTACCCTGATGCTCGCTGAGTCTTTTACCACAGAGGAAGATTTCTTGCATGTAAGTTTGGTAGGAAGTATAGAAGACATCTCAGAAGTGCCAGCAGGAAAACAATGTAAATGTTTACCAAATGACTTTGTTATTCCTGGTGTGTTAGAACTTGCAATGTCCAAAGGACTCTTCTTATGCACAATAGGAGTAAAAGCCTGCCCTGGAGGATTAACAGAGTGTGTGGAGAAGACTGAAAAACTAAACCAGAAACACACAGAGATAAATGCACTCCCCAAGGTCACAAAGCAGGTTTGCTGATAATAATATTTTATGTCCAAACATTCTTATCTCACTTTCCCTGTACCTTTCTTACAACACTTTATAGTAAAGGACAACAGGGTAATTCTCCATGTTTTGTACATGTAAAAACTCAGACTGAGAAGGACTGAGGTCTCATTGTGGAGCCAGTACTAAGATATCTTTGCTCTTCAGCTCAATGCTCTGTCTATAAGCTGTATCTCCCATCATCCTGGGTTTACCTGAAGGAAGCATGTTTCTCCAAAAGGACAAAAAAGCTGTTAAGAAGGTAATTGCATATCACAGAATAGATGGAAGATTTCTACTCCAAGAAGTTCATGACAATATGGGCCAACCTTGGCACAGGTCTGCTACAGACATGCATGCCAAATTCAGTGCAGGTCCTAAACTGTCTGCTGTCATGCTGAGAAACATTGTGATTCCAAACAAACGGTATATTCAAATGAATCATCAGGCATTAGCATAGACAATAGTCACATGCCAGACTGATTCTTTTCTGCCATGGTGCCATTCTTTTGACCTGAATCCCAGCATAGGTTAAATCAGGAACAAGTTCTCCAGATGTAGATTTCTTATAGTGGCAGGAAATGTACACAAAGAGCTGGAAAACTGCTCTTTCCTGCATGTTGTACCAACAGATAGGCATAGAGAGGATGAAATTTCTTTGTGTGAAAAGAAAAATTTCGATGGATAGCATGAGGTTTTAACCTTACAACCTGACCACTCCTATTACTAGGACAAAAGCTATTACATCGCTACAAAGTGAAAAGCTATTACCACTACAATGTGCTCTATTTTCCAATTCATGGGCAAATCATGCAGGATTTAGTAGGTGTCTAAAGGACTGTGGGCCTTCTAGTAGTAGTGCCTGGTTCTGTGTGAGTTAATTGTATGCTTACATATTTGCAGATGCTTCTTTCCTTTTTAGGTTAGGGTGCAAGTGAACTTACTCAACACATGTACAACTAATTCTGTTTAATGCAGACTACAGATTTGTTGTATGACATGTATAACTACACCATGACATTACTGTGTTCTACTGCCAGTAGAACTCCAGCACACACATTTAGGCAGGTGAGATTCATCACAGTAAGCAAATCCCTACTGCACTACTTAACAAAGTGATAGCAGTGCGTAAGTACAGTACTTGTATTCCATAGTAAATATAAGCATTCATCTCAACTGGCAAGTACAAGAAACACATTGCTTAAGCTGCACCATGTATTTTATGGTACACTAAACATATTGTGCTAAAACAATGAAGACTGCATGTCTTACTTCCATTGCTCAATGCACATTCTGTTTTGCAGCAGTATGAGTATTTAATTTCCTAAAACTGTAATTAATTTTGGTCCACAAGGAACAATTATGAAAAAAACAGCACTGAGACTTTCTGAAATATGTTGTCTTCTACACACAGCCTTCCATTTTCAAGTCTATGCAGGACAAGTACATTGTATGCATTTTCTGTTAAACAATTTGATACACAGTTTTAATTGCAGATCAGTGACACTCCATACTGACTTTTGCCATGGGCTGGGGTATTTTTTTACTATTAACATAAAATGTAAGATGAAAGAAAAATTGCTTAGATTGCTGTGTGTGCTTCTTAGTATCATCAAGAGCAAGTTTTTGCACACACCTTTCAAATTTTCAGCTTCCTGGTAATGCATTCTGTGTAATTTGCTTTTTATTTGGATCACTAATTGTGCTCTCGTTTACTAAGTCCATGATAAAACAGATTTTTAACTAGTATAAGTCAGTGTGGCTTCATAAAAGTAAATGGAATGTTCCTAGCAGACTAACTATTTGCTGTCCACTTCATGATAAATACGGCTTTGTCTGCGTTAGGAATAAAGCTAACAATATCAGCATTTTCAGAAGAATGATTTCTAGAGAGAAAAGCTTGTTATCTATGTTTTCTGTGCTAGTCCCCTTTTACTCCGAAAAAGTTAGGTTCTTTAAGCTAGGAAGGTCTGCTAGTTGGGGCTTCTCTTACGTCATAATCCTATATTGTAAACTAGCAGCATAGCAACTATCAGGGCTGTGAGTCATGACAGTGTCCTCAGGACAAAGCAAAACTGCAATAAAACTAAATCCTGAATGCAGACATCTAACAAAACTGGACCACTGGCAGAAATATCTATTGAGAAAGATCCTCAAAACTTCATTCACCCTGAATGATCTAGAGCACTATCTCTCCATACCCAAGCCTCTCAAGCAAAAGTTCTGAGGGTCAGTTTCCTGCAACATAAGAGCCAGATACATATATATACACTTATATCCTGAGTTTTCTTTCTCTTCCAGTGATTAGCTCTTTATCCCACAGAAATTGTGAAACTATTGTCCATTAGATATAGCACAGTCCCACATGCATGGCTTATAGTAGGGCATAGAAAGTACAGTGGAAACAAGGAGGCCATTGAAGAAACCTTAATTTGAAGCCATGTCTTGTAAAACAACACCAACAGGGCCAGCCTGTGGGTGTCACACAGGCCAAGTCCTCCAGGACTTCCATTGTGTAGATAATGGAATCTAGGAAAATCTCCCTGACAAAGTAAAAAAAAAATTAAAAAAAAAAAAATTCCACATTTAGCTTAAGTTTCAGGGGATTATAGTGTCCAGTCCTGGAATATTTCACTTTTGAGCCAAAAAAATATGCCCTTTATAGTTTCCTGGGAATTAGGAATGAAATAGTCTTGTAAAAGTGCACTGGATTCTGTTTTTGCTGGATTTCTTTCAGGCCTAAACCTATATTGATCTTGACATTAATGGCCATCTTTCTGAAGCACTGATTAATTTTTAACAATTTTTTCAAGAAATATCTGTTCATTTCATGTTGTTACAAATATACTTCCACCTTTTTGGATGGTATTACTAAAGCAGATTGTAGCGTTCGCCGCACATCAAGGTGCCGCGATTAGATCACTGGTCGGCCCGGACCAGGGAAAGAGACAGATAACACACACAGTGTGAGCGCCAACTTCCGCCTTTTATTGCGCAGTCAATTCCTTTTATACTAACAAGGGTAGGTGGGATTACAGACACATCATAAGGCTGCGACTAACCCTCTAACTTTCCGTGACATCGCGAGATCTTCCGAACGCCGAACCCTACATCTCCCCCCTCTCTATGACGAGTTGGCCTCTATTATTATGAACAATTCCACACCAAGAAATAACTAAGTAAAGTACTATGAGTATAAACATATTTCTACAACTAAGTTGAAACACTCTATCTTAAACACCCGTAAATGTCCCATTTACCCTGAAGAGCAAAGAGCTCCCTTATAGAAATTCACACAGGAGGTAGATTGAAAGTTATACAGATACATCATGAGGCTTGGAAAGAATTACTTCTATTACTCTATAAAGTTTATCATTGGTGCACTGATGTTAAGGCTTAATGTCTGAGGCACCTGGATTCCTGGCTGCGAGCTCTGACAGCCGGATCCCATAAAGGCACGTATTGATGGACTCTGAGAGGGACGTCGTCCAGATACACATCAGGGTCCCCCACTTGGCTTCGCATCCACTGCCAGAAGTTTGTAGCAGATACCCAAGGTGTCACAAGCCAGGAAAGGATCACAGCGACCTGTAGGAAAAACACTCAAACACTACGAGGTTAAGGCAGGATGAATCATACGACTAGGAACCCATTTCAGTAGCCCTTCAGGTGTCTGTACACAGGCATACCCTCGCCCAAGACAATGCAACTCAAACGGCCCATCCCATTGGCGTGTCTGAAAGTCACGTACGCGGACCAACGGGTAGCGACCTTTCTCTTCTGTGTTTGTAAAGTGTCGTTGTGCCGCCGTCTCTTCCAAGTCCCCTCGAACTGTCTGATTTAATGAAGTTAACCCAGTTAACAGAAGACACTGTGTACAGAGAGCAGGTGTGTTTTCCTGTAACCAGGAGGGCTCCTCCTGCTCCCCCTCCCTAAGCCGATCGAGCAGGGCCTTTAAGGTTCGATGTGCTCATTCTACGATGGCCTGGCCAGTGCTACTATGAGGGATGCCATTTTTACTTAACAAGCTGAACAAGGTAAAATTATTACAATAGCTAAAATCACAATAACTACAATAATGCCCATAATTCTTTGAGCCAACCCATTACCCCTAATGACCCAAACCATGAGGACTATGAGGAAGATGAACCATCCATACATTCTTGGGTCATCTTGCTCCGCGAACTCAGCCCAGCAATCGGTAGGTGCCAGCTTTCCGTGGGCGTCCCCACAGAGGCAACGATGGCCTCACCGTACACCAGCCCGATGCTCTTCGGAAAATCCCGGTATTTATACATTTGCAGAGGAACGGGTTTTGGCACACGTGGCCAGCGGGTGCCAAAAGTCTGCCTCGGCTGCAATCTATGATGCATGCGCTCACTGGCCAGGTGCGCTGCACGAGTCATAGCCATCTTGTCTATTGGTTCGTGGGCTTTATGATGTGGTTGCGGTGCATAGAGAATCTTGACCTGTTACGTTAACCAAGGTGACCTATACATTAGTTTTTGGCTGAGGTGGTATTCATACTGCCACACCATCTATGGTGCTCCAGATGATGATGGTCATACAAATCGAATGGGAGTCCGTCGTGGGCCTGTATCTGTGGAAACACAATCATCAACCTCATTCCCAGGTTATTAATGGAAATAGACCTTACCACTAATTTTGGCTTTAACTAACTTTTACGTTTACCCCACACTGTCTTCCCGTAATCACACTATGTTTAAATCAGATTATGCTTAACACACTTTTTACCTAAAGCAAGTTCTATATACAATAAGGCACGCTGTTCTGAAACCTCTCTGAAGGACTCGATGTCCGCTAGTCCTCTAAAGTGTAATACTCTATCAGTCAGAATCTGTCGGATCAGTGGCTCCAGCACCCGCCGGTGCCGTCCCAGTTGCCATTGGGACAAAGTCTTTAATTTCTCAAGGACTTTCCAGTGAAACGCCTCTTTTTTTTTTTTTTTTTTTACTCTCCTCCAATGCCTCTCCCTCTCGTCCGCAGCGGCTACTGCAGGCGGCTCCGCGTCTATCGCGGGCGCGGTTGGTTTCACCGTCTCTGGTTCCGAGAGGCGGGATGGATGAAAGGGCGGGGGCGGGGGCGCGGATGGTTCTGCCCGAGGGCCGGCCGCGGCCGCGGCTGGCGGCGGCCATTCCATGGCCGGCTGGCACGCGCCGCTGCAAGGCGGCGGAGGGGGGGGGCGGAAAGGGAGGGGAGGAGGGAGGGGAGGAGGAAGCGCCGGAGGGGCTGCAGCTGACGGCTCAGCAGGCACAGGCTCAGGCAAAGGCTCAGGAGGCTCCGTCCGCTCTCCCGGCAAGGGCGCCTGATTTCCCCCCGCGGGGGGGTGTTTCCGCCTCTGCCACAGTCTCCAACCCCCGCTGCCTCCCAGTTATCCCCTCCGCGCGTGGCCGTTCCTCCCACTCTCTCAACTGACGGTATAAATCTCCCCCGACATCCCCGCCTGGATCCCAGTCCAAGAGGCATTCCTCCAAATCCTTCCGAACCTCCCGCCGTAACTCCTCCCATGGACACCGCAGAGGGGGCTCGTCCGTCCCCGCTGGTACCGTCCCTACAGGAAAACCCTCCGTCTCTGCCGCACCCTCCGCGTCCACGCCCTCAGGCAGAGATGGACCGCTCTGTGAGCCCCGCTCCACAGCCGCCCACTCCGTCCGAGTTTGACTCACTGTCCCTGGGGGCACTGCCCCCCCTTGGTTTTGAGGCGGCGCTTCATCCGCAAACAAAACAGCTCGCGCCGCCGACCAACACTCCCCAGCTTTCCGTCCTGCCGTGACTACCTCCTCCACTCTCCCCCACGCTTGTAATCGCTCCGCGCTCACCCGCAAGCGCCGACTGGAGCAACAGCTCCCGAATCTCTCCCCATTTTGGGGGGCTTAATACTTCTCTGGGAGAGCCCATCCCTCCCCGGCGCAGCACCCATTGGATGCATCCGCCCGTGGGGCCCCTCCTAATCGTTCCGCGGGCACCCACCTCATCAGCCAACACTTTCAACACCTTAATCACTTGCGCAAGTCCCATCGTCGCCTGTGCGACCGATCACGTCGGGGTCACCATTATGTAGCGTTCGCCGCATATCAAGGTGCCGCGATTAGATCACTGGTCGGCCCGGACCAGGGAAAGAGACAGATAACACACACCGTGTGAGCGCCAACTTCCGCCTTTTATTGCGCAGTCAATTCCTTGTATACTAACAAGGGTAGGCGGCATTACAGACACATCATAAGGCTGCGACTAACCCTCCAACTTTCCGTGACATCGCGAGATCTTCCGAACGCCGAACCCTACAGCAGATAATGATCAGAAACATTTGACAAGTTAAACTTTGCTTAAGCATATTGTTCTGGAGCAGTGTGACCTGTTCTTCTCCCTTACATATTTCTGCATTTCAAGAACTAGCTTTCCTAACAGTGAGTCCTTATGCTGTGAAGTGCTAAGACATGGAACCACTGGTCTGAAGAAGGGTGATGTGACAACACAACAGGGAAGGAGTGAATTTGTGGCAGTAAAGGAGAACAATTCAGTCAACAGATAATACCCATTATGGGGAGTTGAAACAGTCATCTTTTACTTCTGATTCTTGTTTGACAGACTGAAAGTTTATTTTGTGGGCTTCCTTAGAACAATAAGTAGTCCAGTGTGTATGATCATATTTGTAAAGCTACTTTGACTAGAACAAAGAGAAAAAGGAAGTATACTGTGTGCATTTGTACTTGGCTAGACATTTACCTTTCTTCAAAAGTCTCTGTAGTGTATAATTTTGACAATATGTTATTGCCATTTTATCAATAAGGAAGATGTAGTAAACAGTAGGGAAATTGTTTACCCCATATTTACCCAGCAAGGCCAGACACACTAATGAGAGTACATCAGCCTTGTTGAAACTTTTCATAGCGGGCACCTTTCCAGGGGTACACCATTCCTTTACCTCAACCCAGAAGATATCCCTTAAGTACCAAACACTGAGATTTATAAAAAAGCCACAACATTTTAGAACTGTCTCCTGACTCAGACAGCAAAAATATTTGCACATTCTCAACAGTGCAGCATCTGTAACCACTTTCCCCAGTGAGGTTTGGGGAGTGATTTCCCAGACAGGCTGGGGCCCAGAGCTTTTTGTATTGATTATGTTTGAGAGAAGAACCTTTAAGTGTGTCGTGGTTTAACCCCAGCCAGCAACTAAGCACCACGAAGCCGCTCACTCACTCCCCCCCCATCCAGTGGGATGGGGGAGAAAATCAGGAAAAGAAGTAAAACTCCTGGGTTGAGATAAGAACGATTTAATAGAACAGAAAAGAAGAAACTAATAATGATAATGATAACACTAATAAAATGACAACAGTAGTAATAAAAGGATTGAAATGTACAAATGATGCGCAGGGCAATTGCTCACCACCCGCCGACCGACACCCAGCCAGTCCCCGAGCAGCGAATCCCTGCCCCCCACTTCCCAGTTCGTAAACTAGATGGGACGTCACATGGTATGGAATACACTGTTGGCCAGTTTGGGTCAGGTTCCCTGGCTGGGCATGAGAAGCTGAAAAATCCTTGACTCTAGTCTAAACACTACTGAGCAACAACTGAAAACATCAGTGTTATCAACATTCTTCACATACTGAACTCAAAACACAGCACTGTACCAGCTACTAGGAAGACAGTTAACTCTATCCCAGCTGAAACCAGGACAAAGTGACAGCAAGATACATTGGGAAAGGGAACTAGAACACATATGGACAAATCTGAGCGACACTATAAGTTTGACAGTGGCTGGGGATGCTGCCTGCCAACTGAAGAGGTGGAGCTCAGCATACATCCCTGCCATCTCCAGCACCTCTGCTTGGGAAACACAGAAATAATAGCTATAGCCACAGATCTTGACGTAACTTGTGCTAGGTAAGACTCGGACCTTTTTGCATGGAGCTCATTCAGAAGTGAAATGAGGAAGGCAAAAACTGGGGACCCAACTCCTCAGCCCTTGTCTGTGAAGATACCACTGTCTCTGTATATTCTCCTAGATTCAGTAATTCATTGAATAGGGCCAAGTGTGAGAAGATGTTAATTTTATTTCGCCAATAAGTAAGTAAGATCCAGTAAGGAGCTCTGGACTCAGCATTAGATGTCAACAGGCAGAAGAAAGCAGGGCTGAAAGGTGCCTCCTGGGCTTAATTCATGATCAGTTAAGAAGGTGCCATGAGGCATGATCATGGTGATCAATGCATGGAGCATGTGCTCTTTATGGATTGGGCAAAATGATGCCTGTCATCCAGTTCCCTGCTCTGCTCTTGGACTGCTGCTCAGAGAGGCTCCAGGATGAAGGTACTGTGGCCCATGGATAAATTCACACTGGAGCAAGGTGAGGAGTTGATTGCAATCTTAAATCCTAAGGCACTAGCGGTCAAGACAGTAATGGATATAACTTTAAATTGTTGGAACCCATGTCTCTAAGACATGTTGTAGGAAGTACTATATAGCAGGAACAACCGGACATAGTGGGGGACAAGCCTCACAAGGAGCAGTGCAAGTGCAGGAGTAACCTGACCTGAGTTGGCTTTGGTGCCCCAATAACTCCACACAACACACTATCTCCCCTGTCCCAAATGAGCATTACAACAAATGGAGCCCAAAGTGTGGACTACATGAACTCAATGGACATTTTATGGACATTTTACAGGGGTGGCTGATAGACTAAGGGACTGATAACTGTGTATATATGAAAGGACAGTAAAAGGGTCGTTAAAGAGGATGTATTGAGTATTGTGGGACCTGAGCATGGTGTAAATGGTATGGAATAAGAGATGCAGATTGTACTGAGTCTGACTGCAACAGAGTCAATTTTCTTCACAGTAGGGCTTATAGTGCCATGTTTTGGCTTTGTGAAAAAAAACCCAGTGTTGATAACACAGTAATGTTTTAGCTATTGCTGAACAGTGTTTATACAGTGTCAAGGCCTTTTCTATTTCTCATACTGCCCCACCAGCAAGTAGGCTGGGAGTGTGCAAGAAGTTGGGAGGGAATACAGCCAGGACCCTTTTCCAACTCTCTCCCCCATCCAGCTGCAGGGAGTGAGTGGCTGTGTGGGGCTCAGCTGTCTACTGGGGTTAAACAATGACACCGGTGAAACACATCTCTGGGAAAAAGCTGTAGTTTTGGCTCTTTTATTTCCTGAGAGTGTACTTGCTGCAGTGTGGCCTTACCCATGGGCTGCAGTCCTTTTCAGCGGTGTACCTGCTGTGGTGTGTCTGTGGTCACAGATGCATGAGAAAACATCTTTCTGTGTCCCATTGCTGCTGCCCCTCCTTTCCCCAATGTGGGAAAACTTTTGAGGGAATATTTCTTCTTAAAAACAAATCTGTCATCAGTCAATCCTGAGCAAAACACACCTTCCTAACAGACAGGATTCAATTTTTATTATTATGAAATCTCCGCTTCAAAATGTATTTGACCAAATATGTAGCTTCAGTTCTGGAAGCAAGAGCTCTGCAGTACATAATTAGGGTACAAAAAGTTGCAAGCACTTGCATAATTTTTAGCCACATGAGTGCAAAATTTGCAGCATTTTTGTTACACATCTGCTCAGATAATACAGTAAATGTGTGGTCCTAAGAAGAAACATAGAAATATTGCTCTTTTGACTATGGCATGGTGCCTTCTTTCAAAAGGCATACAAATCTTCAAATTAACGATGTAGGAAACTAGATTGAAAACCATATGATTGAAAACAGTGCTTAGATGATAAAGCAGCAGCATTGTAGGGGTTTGATAGGAGGAGGGACAGAACGGCAGAACTTTTTAGGTGTTTTGCCATCTGCTAAATCACAGTTCCTACTGACAATAAGCCTCAGTGTTCTCTCCCATGCAAAATACAACTGTCTTCACAAGGAATTCAGAATTTTTGGATGTGCCATAGAGATCAGGCACATTACAAGGAGGTGATGGTCCTCTGCAGAGAGTCCTGATCTCATGAGATGGCAATGCTGAGACTTCACTCTGTCAGTGAACCGGTGTATCTAATGAGGTAGTTGCAGCACGATCTCTAGATATCGTTAACATAGAGGAACAGGCTTGAAGCAGGTATTCCAAGAATGTCCTCTTTCATTTCTAAAAGTTCCAGTTCTCTGAATTGTTAGAAGTCAGCTGTAAAGTTCTGTCTCTGTATGGGGGAACAATCACTTCATTATTAACCCAGTAACCTTCCAGCCATCAAGACTTTGGATTAGATCTGAAATGATAGCACATGCTCTGGAAACAGAACTTGCTTCCTCTCAGTTTGCACACCATTCCTGTTTGTTGTTTAAAAGCAAGGCCTTCTACTGCAGCAGTGGTGAAAACAGACTACATGTTCTGACTGTCATGTTTTTCCTGCTGGCCTGT